>NW_005842147.1:708318-743944 GCF_000455745.1 Alligator sinensis | reverse complement strand
TCTTTCCTTCTCTCTTTTTCCTGGCAGATGAAGCCCTGAGGTTCCTTTAGGGCACTGAGCAGCTGGATAAAGAGAAGGCAGATGTCCACGTTTTCCCTGTCCTTGGCCATGTGGTCTGCAAAGGCAACACTGGTGTCAAGCTCAGAGGACTGGGGTGGGGAGAATATGAAGCATCAAAGCTGAACCAAGGCGCTACAGAGAGAGGCAGCTTGTGGTGTCAGAGACCGGTGGTTTTTGCAAAAGAGAATTTCCCATATGCTCTCTGTTATCAGCCCCATAGAGGAGATGGGCTTTATGAACATTTTGTAAATGAATGAATTACACTAAGAAAAATGCCTTTGTCTACACTTACAATGTGTGTTCCGAATAGGGAAAAATGACCTGCAAGAGTCTAACGCCTGCTATTGCTCAGGAGAGCAATATTATATATACATGCGCATGCACACACAGATGCACACACAGTGGAGCCAAAGCATAGTTTCTATCACAAAGAAGTAAAGGCCATACTTGCAGCAAAATGAGGACAAGCCTAAATCAGTCCTGGTGCCAGTTGTACACCCTTACATCAAGTGTGAAGTTGGGCAAGGTACATAGTATTGAGATAATTTCACAGCCCTGCATTACAAACAGGAATACTGAATGTGAACATAAGGTCCAGTGTTATTAGAAAAACACACAAAGAAAAAGGAATGTCTTTTGCATATGTCAGCATCATCTTCACCGTGAGGCTTGCCAACAAACATCTCTGGATCATGATGCCACAGTGTGAGTCTAGGAGTATGTACTACAGGGACAACTGTAACAAATACCACTGCTGACATGGTGTGATGCATAAGTGATACTGCAGGATGCCTGCAAACTTGTGGAATTCTTTAAATAAAAGCCTGCACTGCGTGGGGCTTGAATCATTTTCCATTCTGAGGCAACTCCATTGGCTTCACTAGATTTACCCCTTATTTATAGCAGCATAGGCAAGTGGCAGTCAGGTCTGTAATCTCCAGCAATATGTATCTTCTAAAACATGCACCGAGTGCACTGAAACTGGCCTCTCAAATTTATGTAAACAGTAGGCTGTGGGCTTTTGCATAAATAGGAAGTTGTGTGGCAGTCATCTATTGGTGCCAAAATCCTTTGGGTTTTTTTGCTACCAAGCAGAAGCTGCCTCAGCAAGGCCATCAGTAAGAAAGAAGACTTCCCTTCATTTTCTCGTCTCAGGACCCCTCTTGTTCCAAGCTGAGTAAAGCAAGACCCGTTTTAGAGCTGCACTCTCAGGAAAAGAAAGATGACCAGAACTGCATTTCCAAGTGCTCTGGGTTGGCTAATAATGCTGAACCATAAAGCATAATGGACTAAAAGTTGCTCTTTGTGATGCTAAGAGAAGCCTGGACCATCTCTGGTGGGGTAAGTACTCCAGAGTAACTGAACTTTGGATTACTTACCTTAAGTCACTTTTGGTCCAGGGGGCCACATACGGCTCTGACTGCATCAGACACTCTCTCAAACTGTGCTGTCCTAAGCATTTACCCCGCTTTAAAACAACTTTATAATTTTCCCTTGTGCTGCATGCCTCATCTATCACCCAACCACCCTATTCTCCCAAATAAAGGTTGGCACACAGTCTTCACAGAAAGTAACCTTGGGGTGACCCAACACCAGCAGGAACAATACCAAGGCTCAAAGTTTCTCTCAGGCCCTCAGTGGGGGAGCAAAGCCTTGTGCGCCAGGCACTGGCATGGTGCTCAGGGTCTATAGCTGGCTCTGCCATTGACTTGTGGAGTGTGCTTGGCCAAGTCAATTCCCCGTCCTATGCCTCTCTATTTAGATCAGCAACTGAGAGGAGGCAACCAGAGCACCCATCTTGGGTGCTGCCTTCGTGGCAGAGCAAAAAGATACTGCTGCAGCTGGCGACTGGATGTGACACCACCACTGGCAGCACAACAGCTGGCACTGCCTCTAAGGTTGTTGCTACCCTGCTAGGCCTCCGATTTATATTGCAAGTGCTCTGCGACAGAGGCGTTCCAGCTAGATATCTGTGCACTGCCAAACACAACAGGGTCCTGAATGCAGGTGGAGCAGTGCAGCATTGCTGGAAGGCCAAATAGTAAATAAATAAAGGCCACAAGTTTGTGACCGTGACGTGCTTTCCCCACCTGGCTTTCTCTGCTATATTCTTGAGGCCACCAGGGTATTTAAATGGGAGAATCCCATTTCTGTATATATGACCAGACAACACAGCTCTTGAACACTGTGATAGCTTGACTGGTTCACTATACACAAAGCAGGCAGGCAGAGCCCAGGGACTGTGTCACATGGCCACACACACACCCACTCATCAAAACACAGCTGGTGGATTTATTTTTAGATGAGCTTTGACAGGGTCCCTTTAAATTTTACTGGCTTTTGTCAGTTTGTGTCACAGAGCTAACATTGTTTAAATAAAACATTATTTTTGGCCTGTGAATCATAGGGCTTATTCAGAATCCTTGTCATAAAACCCATTGAGAGGACTACCAGTGTGTTTATTGCTTCTATTTTCATGGCGTGGGATTGTTGTTAAAGAACTAATCACCAGGTATGGGGATTTGCTTCATAGATTTGCAAATTAGGAGTAAGCTATCAAATAAGCTATCAAATAGCTTCCCGGGGTTTTAAACCACACAAATCCCACAGACTTTAATGACAGCTTTCACTGCTACATAATATCTTTAAAAAATACACACACACACATATCTAGATATCTAGATATGTGTGTACATGTGTACACACACACACACACACACACACACAAACACACACGTATCCAGTGCCTTTCATCTGCAGGTTCACATGGCATTTTACTGACTTCCACTGATAAGCAAGCTACATGGGTTGCTTTTAGCTCATCATGCTGTAATGCAGCACCACCCACTCTAAAATACATGCAAACAGCAAGCTCTCACTTGGGACCTGCTTTTAACAGGGACAGCCCTTTGGGAGCCAATGCACTGGGAGCAGTGGCAATAATATTAGCACTTATTTTTAAAGCAGATGCTAGGGATGAGGGCCCTGAGAGTGTAACAAGGGGCAGGGGGGACAGGGCAGAAGGCACTTCATAAATACCAGTTGGAGAAGGAAACAACAAACAGTATGGCACCCTTTAGGCAGCTCCTGAATATCCTCTGATAGCATGTTAATGCCTGTATGTAAATATTGCCATCTCTGAGGTGGGATGGTAACAGCTGTGGGTGTTCTGCCACCTACAGTAACAGGAAGGGAAGAAGAATACCATACTCAGTAGAATTTGCTGTGGCTCTCTGCAGGATGCAATGGCCTAGCCTGAAGTCTAGGCAGAAGACAGAAGTTAATACCCTTCACACTACCAAGAAGTATCAAGGGTACTTTTAAGTACCACAAGTAGTCAGGATTTTGAATGTGTGTCATCCATCCTTTAGAAATATTCTTTAGTTTTGCCTCCAAGTCTCCCTTCTTCATTCATATCACAGTGGACAAATGTGCAACTTGATTTACAGCCATCCTACCAGACCCCTTGACCACTACAAGCACTATCTTCTTTAGATAAGTGAGGAAAGGGAGGAAAAAGAAGGGGACAACTGGGTAAAACTAAATTCTAAACTATTAACAGCCCTGTTATCTCAGCTGTTGTTGGTTGGCTTTCTTCAAATTATGCACATTCAAGAATGTATCTTTTGGAACCACAGGGATGTCTAAATAATGACATATGTGTTAAAATGCAAGGAATTCAAATGTGGTTATTTTTCATCTGGTCCAGGGATTCTCCACTCTAAATAAAAATGGTACACAGTTTGTATGTCCCATGTTGAAATAAAAGTAACACATTTGTTATTTTACACTGGGGAATGCTAAACTGGCTGTTTCTCAGTAAAGGGGACCAGTGTGTGATATTAGAGTGTTTTAGGGCCAACAAACCCTGAGCAAAGGACAGTGCACAACTGGGCAATCTCAGGAGCAGACCAGTTTGTGATGTTGCTTCCCATGCAAATCTATACAACACTTTAAAGAATGGGTAGAGTCAACAGTCCCCGAGTCCTCTAGTTCAGGACTTTTTAACCAGGGTGGGCTACAAGGCTATTCCCATAAAAGACAAAGAAAAAGGGAAGAATGAAACAAAGGAGGAAAGGAAACAAGATTGGCAGAGACAAGAAGTTGCACAAAGAAAAATAAATAGCAATATTCAAGATAGCTTTTTGCATTGGAACGATAACTTCACATTTAAAAATATATTGAACAGAAGAATGATTTATACATTCCACTGCAGTATTTCATTAATTACATATTTTGTGATGTTGTATAGTCAGAAAAGCTAATTGGTGCAGCTGTTACATTTGGAAAGTGATCTTTGCAACCAGAAGGAATAAAAACATCTTTTTCTTTTTCTTAAGAAATATGTAAACTTAAATGATACATATATCAGTTTGGACCAATTTTCTGTCACCAGGGGTTTTTATAAGCTATCCTGAGCCAAACATGATACAGTGCATTTAAACAATGAACAAAGTATGTATTGCAGCACTTTTTTTTGTTGTCGCTGAAATGCCACAAAGGAGTCTTGGATCTGGGGATTACAAGAAAAATGTTAATATGCGATTTAAGAATGATAAAAATTGAAGACCTCCCAGGGAAGAAAAAATGACCTGTTGTTAATGTGTGTGGGGGGGGTGGGAAGGGGATGGGGAAGAGTTCTGGAATCAGGGCCAATCTTTCCATATACTTCTTATGGGACCTTTGGCAAGTTATTTAACATCAGTTATTCTCAGTTCCCTGTTGAAGAAATATGAACAATCTTTTCTTTTCCCTTATAGGGGTGTTCATAATACATACTTGGAAATGTTCAACTCGTACAGTAACAGGAGGTGTACAAATATCAAGCTTTAGAGTTGTAGTCTCTCATTCTGAGAAGAAATATCATTTCAATGTCACTTTTTTCCCCATGGAACTATATATCCAGGTGTACATGTGGGCCATTTGAGCCATTTCCAAACTGTTTACAAAAGGATATCAAAACACTCATTCAGGATATGTGGCAGATATATATTTAATGGGAGGTAGGAAGTGATAATACCTCTCTACTGAGCACTAGTTAGGCCTCATCTAGAGTAGTGTGTGAGCGCAGTTCTGGTCTCCACATTTTAAAAAGGATGTGGAGAAGTTAGAGAGGGTCTAAAGGCAAGTGACAAAGATGATAAAAGGCTTGGAAAGCAAGTCATATGAGAGGAGGCTGAAGGAGCTAGGCATGTACAGCTTGCTGAAAAGGTGCTTAAGAGAGGACATAATTCAGTTTTCAAATACCTGAAGGGCTACCATAAAGAAGAGGGAAAGCACCATTTCTCTCTTGCTGCAGAGAGCAGGACATGGACCAACTACTTGAGTTTGCAGCAAAGTAGGTTTAGATTGGCTATCAGGCAAAACTTCTTCACTGTTAAAATAGAGAGGCAGTGAAACAGATTGCCTAGGGAAGTTGTGGACTCTCCATCACTGGAGGCATTCAAGAAGAGGCTGAACACCCACTGGTTGGGGGTGATATAGGTGTAGCTATGCCTATGTATTACTATGGGTATTTTCCATGCTTCTGAGCTTTGATGGTTACCCCCCACCCCCTTTTCTACTACATGTGTCAGGGTGTTTTTTAGCCTCCCTCAGAGGCACTGGGTGATGGCCAAAGCCAAGCCTGGGGGTTTGACTGCGGTGTACCAATGCTCATGCTGGGACCAAAGCTGGAGGTTCTGACTAGACCGTCTTGCCCCTCTGCCCAGGGTCAAACCAATCACCTTATTTGGGGTCAGGAAGGAATTTTACCCTATGGTCAGATTGGTAGGGACTATGGAGGTTTTTGCCTTACTCTGTAGCAGGGTCATGGCCCTCTACCTGGGATCTCTCAAGTATATGTTAAGAACCTTTTATAGAAGCTGCCATGGTTCCCCTGCTTTACCTCTGGCAGGTTAAGGTGTTATATGTTGTGTTATGTCAGGGTTGATGGTAGGCTTACAAAGACTTTAGATTATGGATTGCATAAGATGGTGTGGATCAGTGTTCCCTCTAAGCTGTATGGTATATGCGGTCGCCTAGGTGTGCTCATGCCTCACTGCCAGGTGCGCCTGCATGGCCGTGCACCTTAGAAGGAATGCTGGTTTGGATAGGGATGATTCTGCCTCAAGAAAGGAGTTGGATTACATGACCTTCCAACCCTTACTTCTCTATGATTCTAACATAAACTGTAGTACCCATTTTCATAGATTCATAGATGCTAGGGTCGGAAGGGACCTCGATAGATCATCGAGTCCGACCCCCTGCATAGGCAGGAGAGAGTGCTGGGTTCAGATGACCCCAGCTAGATGCTTATCTAACCTCCTCTTGAAGACCCCCAGGGTAGGGGAGAGCACCACCTCCCTTGGGAGCCCATTCCAGACCTTGGCCACTCGAACTGTGAAGAAGTTCTTCCTAATGTCCAGTCTAATTTTTTTTTATTTTATTTAACATTAGTTTCTTTTAATATGAAAGATGTAAAAATGCTAAGCTGATGACCTTTTAATGATGTCTAAGGAAGGCCTACATCAAAACGGGTTGAAAAAAGGTACATTATGCTTGTTTTTCAGCAGAGAATGGGTAGAAGTACTGCATTCCATGTACCAAGAAAAATGAAACCTGATTTACTGGGAAGTGATTCATATTCAGACGGTCTGCAGCTCTGTTGGTAGGACTTAAGTTAAATAATTGAAAAACAACTAAGGGAGTAGAAGTCTGTGGGCTTATCTGCACATGGAAACTGATCAGGATAGCTATTGGAGAATAAGTTATTTTGTGACTGCTGTGCTAGAAGAGCTCCCCATGTGGTTACTCTTAAGCTAAATTGAAAAAAGAGAGCCAAAAAACTCCCTTGCACTCATTCCAGAATAAAAGTGTCCAGATGAGGAGCTGCTGAGGAGGAGGTTGCTCCTCAACAGCTATTCCTGTTAATGAGCTCTCTTGTCCTCCCCTTTTATTAAAGTCTGAGAATGTGGAAGCCACATTTTTTGAGGCTTCCAACAAGTCTTCCAGCAAAAATGAGGGAAGAGCACACTTGACATTCTTGATTTCAAAAGACTACTCATGCGGGGGGAACGAGAAAACCATCTGCCCTGCCCAAAATACCACCAGTGCTCTCCTCTCAGGCCTTTGTCATGTGTCACGAGGCAGCTATAAATGGCCGAGTCCATTTTTTCCCTATTTGAAGTTTCAACTGAATTACAAATATAACTGCATCACAAGTAGTCTTTCCTCAAAGAACTCACCATGAACTTCAGAAGCTTCTTCTTTTACTGGGGTTCGGGGGGCGGTGGAGGGAAGGGATGGGGAAAGGAAGGGAAGGAGAGATGAAAAGATCAGGCATCATTCACTCCCTGGGGAGATGAAGTCTCCTTTTGTTTTCCACAAAATTTAAAAAAGACTGCATCTGAGACAGCAGGGTAATATCAGGGGGGAGAGAGGGGCAACAGTCCCAGGCACCAACTTAGAAGGGGTACCACAATGGAGGACTCCCTAACAAGTCTGCACTCTGCAGCAGCAGCAGCCCCATGCTGCCGTTGTTGCAGCAGCAACCAGGTGCAGAGACACTGCACTGCTGCTATAGCAGCAACCACAGGTGGGCAGACCACAACATGCCAGCTAGTTCTGCCTAACTCTGCTACTTGTGTTACTGGTCAGAAAGCACAACATCAGAAGTGCTATTGCAGAGGATATGTCAAGCACAAATGTAGATGGATCCCACAAGGTCAGCCTGCTACCCCGACATTGTTGGAACGCATCATTTCTGCAGGAATTAAAGAACCGCAAACAAAAATAAGAAGCAAAACTACAAAAGCAGCAGCTTAGGTCTGGAAAACATGACAGTCATTAGCTCTCTGTTTATCAAGCACAGAGCTTAAGGAGAACAACACAATAATGGGATGCATGTTCGCTAACCACATCTTTACACAAACTCTGGAATGCGGAAGAGCAAGAAGGGAGAGAAAGCCCCTTTTCCACTTTGGGGGGAAAAAAAGCAAGGATTGTGATTTAGACTGAACTGCGGCCATTCTGCAACTGTCCTTTTGCTATCAGGTAGCTGCAGAGCCTGCTTAATCAACTGACTTTCCAGTTTATACATAGGGATAGACAAATCCAGGGGAAAGTGAGGGGGGGGGGGGGGCTCCCCACACCGGAAAAGACAACCCCGGGGGAAGGGGGGGGGGGGGGGGGGTTGCACCCACACCCTCTTGGGCTATGCACTGCAAGTCAAGTGAGCTGTATGAGCCCACTGGCTCATCAGGGCAGCTGCCAGTGACTGCTTTGGAGCAGCTCTGGAACCCAAGGGATGAATGCTCATCTCTTCACCCCCTTGCCTGCCACTGAAATCAGCAGCAGGGGAAAAAGGGCAGAGAGCAGTGGTAGTGTTTCACCCTGGGTTCTAGAGCTATACCAATGCAGGCTCTGGCAGCAGCAATACTGGCAAGCCAGCAAAGCTCAGGTTGCTCACTGCACATATGCAGTCCAGCCAAAAGTGACGGGGGATGGGGAAGGGCACAACTCTACTTGGACATAGGGCTTGCTGAAAGGCCCCACGTCAACCCCACATTTTGAATCCTGCAGCAGTGCATTCAATCACAGTCCTTGGCAGAAGGATGCACTAACCTAGGTCTCTGAAAAATGTTTCTAAACTTCTGTATATTAGATCCTAAGGTTGTTCTAAGTTAAACCAAGATAAGGGCATAGAAATTTAGAGGCAAAACAGAAGCTTGGAGCCCTATACCACCCCCCACCCTTCCAGGTCTCCCTGACTAGGGACAGAGGTTACACATAAACTGGTTTAAACCTGTAACAGAACAGAAGCTCAGTGCACATTAACCAGTTTCAAGATGGCTGAAACTGCTTTAAGATAAACCTAGTTGAATATATACCCTCCAGGCAAACCTCAGCTGGGGTCTGGGGCCAGGGAGGAGGGTTAAATACTCCTTCCCCTGCTCAAACTTACTGCTGGCTGCAACTGTGGACTACAAATCCAGAGGCACCTGGAAGCAGGAAAGGGAAGTAAAGAACAACCCTGCAGAGTCCTGCTGCTATAAATCTGGACTGCAAATCCCAGAGGCCTTGAGGACAGCAGGAAAAGGAAGTGAACACACAGCTAGAGAGCCATGCACCAGCACCCCCCAGCTTCTGGCCTAAGCCACTGCAAGCGTGTGGCTACATTTCCTGAATCAAAGGATGTCTGTTCATTTCTGTTTCAATGTATTCTGTGTAGCTTAAACTAACCTGCAAAAACTGAATCAATTCAGCCTTGGGCTTTTTGACTGTCTGTACTTAGCCCCTAAGCTGCACCACTCTGATTCAGAGCCAAAAATCATTGCTGAGAAAAATTCTAGCTATACTTAGTGTTGAGCTGTGGGTCTACTGAGGAATATAAAGGAACAAGGGAGCATGCTGTTAGCTGGTCCTCCCCAATGGCAGCTACTAGAAGCGATTTTTATCGAGTTCAGTGTATTCCACCTGAAAGCCTATATTTTTAAAGATAGTGTTTATTTAATACTGTTCCTTGATGAGAAGAAATAAACAGCTGACTGCTTTGATTTTCAGCTGGTTCTGTATGAATTGAGCGGGGTGGGGGTGAGGACAGAAATCAATCAGCAAGTTGAATGGACACTATTTCTCTGGGATTCCTTCTGAACTATAAATTTTAATTTTATTTTTTCTGTTGATTACAATGAGTTGGTCCTTCTCAAAAGCATAGGGAATGGGGTACGGCTAATGGAGAATGCATGGTTGAACAAAGCAGCTGATTATTATGTACATAAACAGCTAAACTTGCAGTGGTCTTAAAACATACTGCAGTAGACTGAGCAGTCTTCATGCCCTACTTCATATAGAGCTGTGGTCTCAGAGTAACCAGGCTATGAGCTAAACATGACCCACAAAAGGCCAAAACTTAGATCATGCAGAGGCATCACTTTAGGGAAACCCAGCCTCAAATTGCAAAGGTCAAAAGGAAGTATCACAAGTCAGGACTTCATGCAAGTGGGCACAAGCGACGTGTGTCTCCTGAGGGTGGGGGGGCACAGTGACTGCCCACAGGCAGTGATGCAGGTGGCGGTGGTGAGGATGGGCTGAGAGGGGAACATCCGCAGGTGGCTGTAGTGGCTGGTCCTCCTGTGGCCAGATGCAGAGCCCAGAAGTGCCAGCAGCACTTCTCGGGGGTGGGGCACCAGCACTCCGTCTGCCCCCCCTGCCCATTGCCTAAGCCAAGAGCACTCACTCGGGGGGGGCACCATCGCTCTCAGGGGATGCGCATGCACCCCCATGCACCCTGTATGCGTCATCACTGCAAGGGGGCATATACATATATTTTCTCACATACAACACATACCCTATTTACAAAATCCAGGTGCTAGAATTTGGGCTATTCATTATATGTGAGGATATATGGTAATAGCAGTTTGTCTTTGTTCTGCCTTTCAAGAACAAGGCCTGTATCTTATTCTGTGTCGGGGCAAGGAGGGCAGCTGTATTGTATGCAACAAAATGTGGTGTATATATTTTTTGGATAGCAGTCCATGAAAAAATAAATGTAACAGGGCTCTGGGGTCCAGAACACAAAAACATTTCATTCTAAACCCAAACAATCCAGTTCAAGTAGGGGGCATTATCACCTTACATACAGGCAGAAACCCAAGGTCACAATGCCTGCCAAAACCACAACAGAATCATTGGGCTTGACAGCTCCACACAAAGACAAATATTTACATGGGCTTCCTTATACATTTGTACAGCAAAACAGTACAAATCCTTACAGTCTGTATTCCTTGGGATTCTGCAAAACGACACCTGAACAAACTAGTAATGAGGTTGTACGTGTGTGGGTGGGTCAGAAGCAAGAGGGGGAAGCCCTCAACAAGTTGAAAAAAAATCCACGTGTTTAGAAGTCCCACAAAAACATAATTGCAGATTTGTCATAGACATTCCATAATTAATCATTTAGAGATCTCTAGTCCATCAGTCCATAGGGCTCAGGTGAGTCCGTTATTTCATTTTTACATTTGTGAAGTGGTTTCAAGTTCTCCCTCATTTTTTTAATTGTGTATCAAGTAATGGAAACTAGATAAGATGCGTCATTTTCTGTTTGTGGTTTGTTTGTTTTTTTAGAGCTGAGTCAATAATGACATTGACTGCATATCCCCAAAAGGTTAATTTGGAGGAAACCATTAGTGAATTTGGAACCAGCAGGGTAATCTTATAAAGAGATTTACTGTTCAAATGCCAAGGAGCCTAGGCCTTTGTTTACCAATTGCTTTACTGCAGAGAACCTTCTCTTTATTGAGTAAAACTCTTCTGTGGCCAGATCCTTAGCAGGTGAAAATCAGTTCAGCTGTATCTTTCATTAAAGCAGTTTTGTTCGGTACCGTACCTCCTCTCCCCCTCCCCGCAAAAAATAATATAACATAAAAAATAAAAATCAAGAAATCAGTTAGCTTCAGTACATTTCCAGTTCATTGACACTGAACTGCACCAATGAGTGTCCACTGAGTATCTAGTCCTCAGACTGCAAGCTTTTTGAGACAGGGATCTTTATTTTTTATGTGACCTTTCGAATCATTTGTGGGTTGCTCATAGAAATGATTCTCTCTTAATAAATTCAATTCTTCACCTAGGCAATTCCAGCATTTCACTGGGTCTGAAAATATACTAACTCCAGCTATCTCTTCCTAGAGATTGGAAATAATTTAGTTCTGACTTCAAAATAAATTGCCCAGCCTAATTTTATTTGTTCCTTAAGAATCAGTCATTGATATCTTTAAAGTGATTCTTGGCACAAAGCAGTATGTCAAGAAATCTCTGCAGACTTGCTTCTGCACTTGAGTAATGAAAAAAACAGCTTTGCTTTAAAAAGCACATGCTTAGATTGTATGTTGTCTTTTAAGAGGAACATGCATTTTTACATTAGAAAATAAAAAGCCCCACTGATTGAAAAGTAACAATATTCTGTCTGTAAGTAATATTAAGAGATTTATGAAGATCTGCAAGAACCCTGCATCATTCAGTATAGACTGAAGTACTGTCATGGATGGGTATAACTTGTTTAGGAAGGATAGGCAGGGGGATGTCATGGTGGGTGTTTGCTACAGGACTCCAAACCTGTGGAGGTGGACAAGGCCTTCTTTAAACAACTGACACAATGTTCAAAGTCACAGGATACTGTTCTCATGGGAGACTTAAATTGTCAGGACATCTGCTGGGAGGGAAACACAGCATATATTATTACACACACACACGCACGCACGCACGCACGCACACACACACACACACTAGCTGAAGGACCCGTTCTTTGCCTGGGTTGTTATTTTTGTAATTGCAGTGTTTGTTTATTTTCAAATAACTTAGTACAACATATTTAGCTCAAAATATTGTTTATTTTTAAAGAACATAGTACAACATATTTAACATTTAATATTTAATGTGGAGCAGAAAAAAAAGGCACGCGTCAATATGCTAATGACAATTGAGTTGAAAAAAAGGCAAGTGTCAATATAATAATGACAACTGAACTGAATTAACTGTATCCAAAATGGAGTGGTACCAGTTTGTTATCTGAGAAGCCAAGTAATCCCAATCAATGGAAGCCCCAAAAAGGTTCAAATGAAAAATGACCTGCCTATAATTTTCTTCGGGTGGTATTCAGTGGTTTTGGAAGGTTTAGAGTAGATAGACCAGCCATTCTCAAGTTATAAGCAAACATACATATATAAAGACATACACTTCATTTGCTATATATGTTTTCTAGATACAGGAGATCTATCTATCTATCTAGAGAGATTATAGATATAGATATAGATCTCTATGTATCTATATAAAACATCTAAGCACTACCAAAGGAAAGAAAGTTCTGGATGAAGATAAACAAGCAACAATATCACCAAATATTGTGGATAACTTCAAGTTTGCTACCAAGAAAAATAGTAGTTATCTGTTTGGAAAGTAAGCATTATATTAAGTTTAACAAGAAGCTTAAAATCAGGTCCTCTCTTCCTCTCCACCCCAATTAAGCAGCAAGAATATAGATGCGACTTCAAAACATTTGAAACAGAAGGCTCAGCAACATATCAGTGAATTTTCTTTGTCCTTTTATGACTGATTCGTGAAATAAAAAACTATAAGAAATGCCATATGTTTTTGGCAGTTATTTTCCTTGCTAACATGGTAAAACACATAATTAAGAAAGTTCAGAATCCTTCAGTGCTGACCATGGTTTATATTTGGTGCAACACAGCACATCTAGAGAAAAAACAAGGACAAGGAACCCAAGAAACCCAATTCCAGCATCAGCTATCTCACAAATATGGCTGATTATATGAGCTGTTGTGAAGCACTGTGTTATTAAAGCCCAAAATGTTTTGGCTAGACACTGAATCTAGATGTAAAGAAGCAGTCAGTTACTCCGTGTGTTTTCTTTTTCTCTGTAAAGTAAAACTGACCAAATTAATCCTCACATGAATTGTCTCTCCCCCCAGCCCATGCTTTAAATTTTTTCCCCAACAGTTTTGACATTTTTTTTGTAAATTAGGATGACTTCAATATTAAGGTACATGTCATAGCAAGAGAATAACTAAAGGTTAAAGTAAAGGCATAACTTAATCTGGAAGTTCAAAATAGTGAGTGAATTGTACCCATTCACTGATAAGAACTTGCACTTGGAAAGAAGCAGGTAAAGTTGCATGAGCATCTAATGACCTCCAGGTTGAGTTGATGATTAGATATTTGAAAAGGGGATGACACATACACACAAAGTTGCTTTTATTTGAGTATACACGTCAGCTCTAGCTAGGGTGTTATCACATCTTTGAAAGCTAAAAGGGATTTGCCATGTTCCACATTTGAAGGAGAGACAGTGAAGCAGTGCTTGAGGAAGTGGTAATGATATAGGTCAATAGACAGGTCTCTTCCTTCTGAGTATGCATTGCACCAGTACTGCAAACCAAAAGGAAGGATCAACGTAGGGATGTCAAAGATATGGCCTGTGGGCCACATTCGGCCAACGGTGCTGCCCATGGGTCTCAGAGTTGACCTACACAACACATGCGGTGTATGCCGCACATAGTGCCTACTCTGGGTGATCCAGGATGTGCACTGCACATGGTACCCACTCTGGCCAGTTTAAAATGCAGGTTAATTCAGCTTATGGGGCCAGTTTGTGGGTCTCATCCAGGCTGTGGGTCTGGCCCCACATCATTCATCTGGCTGATGGGGTCAGATCAGTCCGACACCCCATCAGTTAGGCTGCTATCTAGGCCTATTGGTGGCCGTTGTTTAATTCCCTGTTCAGTACTCAGCTACTGATGTGGCCTTGGGCAAGCCATTTAGGAATTGAGGCACAATGCAACTATCTGTAAAATGGAGATAACACTGCTTCCTTAACCCACATGGATGCTGGGAAGATGACTATATTAAAAAGTGCAAAGCATTTAGCTACTACAGCAATGTGGGCCCTAAGTACCATAGACACATAAAACGTGTGATCCTGCCCTCCTTGATCCTGCCCTCACTCACTCCATTTGTACAATGGAGCCACTCTTGATCAATATCATTATAAACAAGAGCAGAATTGGTACTGGTCCTGAACCCACCTTTGGGAAATCCTGGATCCACCCCTGGTTATAGTTGCTGGTTGTGGAACCCCTCGCTAGTGACTCCAGCCTGGATCCCTGCCTCCTGGTCTCACCCCTCTTAGCATCTTGTTCTATCCAGGATGACTGTCTATGTCCTGGTCCCTTGCAGATCACAGCATCCTGACCCCTCTGCTTCTGATTCCCACAATTACATGGGCCCTTTGCTTTCCTTATCTTATCTGTTCCTGGTCCTTTGGGTTGTGACCCTCTAGGGTCAAGCCCTGACCCCCTATGTCCTGGTCACAGCCTTGACAGCCATCAACTCTTACAACTTCATAAGAAGTCCCAGGATACTTGGTGTTCCAGCTCCTGGAGACATGTGGTTATCAGCAAATTTCAGGTTTATTTAAACATTAATTTACCAAGTTAATAAGTCAGTTAAGTTTCTGGCCAAAACTAGTAAAGTTTCTAGACTAGTAGAAAACAGGATACCATAAGAGAAGATAAAACAAGAACAAAGCACTCACGGTTAAGTCTCACTGGCAATTTGGGTTTTTTTTGTTATGTTTAACTTCATGTGCAGACTCAATCTCCTTCATCTCTAAAAATGTTTATCCCAATTTCTATCACTCTGAAACTTGCGTAGTCAATTGCACCAGAACAAAGCATGTATGAAACAGCACTCTTCCTATTTGGCTATGTCTACGCTGCAAGCGTACCATGCCAGGTTTGAGCTTCCGCACCCAACGGTAGTGGCAGAAGACTCTACAAAAGACGTCTAGATTGGCTCATCTTTTTTCTTTGTTATTTGCCTTCATCTAAACTTCATCTTTTCACTAGACAAAAAAAATGTATATTTTGCTTTTTGCACATAGTAAAACAAACAGATGGTCTCAGTCTATGGGACAGGTGTCCACATCACAAAATTGTCACCATATTTGACACCCTTGTTGGAAGTCTTAGCCATACAAGCCAAGATCCTCTCACAGAGAAGAAAAAAAATATACTGTTCAAATTTGCACGTATTTACATGTATTTGCATAAATCCAAGCAGCAGAAGCATATGCTATTCCATTTTAAAGTTAAGTTGTAACAAATTCCTGTGTGGAAAAATGCATTTTATGGCACATGGAGTGTTTGGTCCTATATTACAGCCATCCCATAAATAAATCAATAATAAATGTCTTTCCATGCCATATTTTAATTCTTATTCTTGTGCTCTTTCACAGTGACAAGTTTGAAAAAGACGCAATAGAGGGAGGAGTTTCTAATAGTTTTGCCCTGAGAGCCAAAAAAAAAGTCAGGCAAAGGGAAACACAGAAAGGCAGGCAAATAAAACATTATCAATTGGGCTTCTAAAGAGTACTGCAAGTAACAAAGAGCATCCAAAAACAACAAGTTTTAGTCTTTTTTCCTGCAAAAGAGTCCTGTCCTCTGACATCAGGGCACCCTAAGAAAGCCTCTTAGAAAATGTTAGTAGAATGTAATGTGAAGCATGGCTTTTTCTGAGAGAGAGAAATAGCTGATCTGAATTGATTGCAAGACTGTCTGGGGACTCTGGATATGGATAGTCTAAATTAGGAGAGAAGTCAGGGCAACAGATGACTTGGAAGCATTTTGGTGCCAGGCTATTTCTTAAAGAGAAAAATTGCTCTCTGATTTCATATGAAGTCATCTATGCTGAGCCTTCAGGCCCACATCAGAATGAATAGCAGATTGTAGAAGGATCCCTAGAGACCAACAGACAAAGCTAAAAAGGAGTGTTCACTTAGTAGAGCCTGCTCAGTAGAGAATCTACCCTATTCCAAAGGGACCGCCTCTACAAATCAGAAGATATTCGATCTCTGTTGAGCTTGCCAATGGTGGTGGTAGCTAGGATGCATGTTAGCAGAAGGTCACCACCCCAATGCCTTGCCTGTAGTACAAGCATTCAGATAGGTAATTACAGGTGACCGGGCCAAAGAAAGAGTGACCAAACCATAGATTCATAGATTGTTAGGTGCTGGAAGGGACCTTGCAGATCATCGGGTCCAACACCCCAGCTTTAGGCAGGAAGACAACTAGGGTCAAGTGACCCCAGCAAGGTGACTGTCCAGTCTCCTCTTGAAAAAAAAAAAGTATGTTAAAAAAAAAATGTACAAGGAACTTGCTAAAAGTCTTAAACCTTTGCACTACAAAAGCTAAATTAGCAGGCTGAGTATCTGTTGGGCAAGCAAATACTTGTAGGACAAGCAACTGATTTTTAACTTACCTTTGTGCACATTCTCTCTCTCTCAAACACACGCACAATTTACTTGAATCCAAGATGAGGTTCCCCTTCAGCTAAACATGGGGGGGAGCCTTGACTTGAATTTAAGCACTGGCATACACACACACAGATTCACTTAAAGGCTCTGTATGTTTTTTCTAGTAGCAGTTACAGTTGCTCAGAAATAGCGGGAGGGTGAAAGAAAAGCAATTTTCATGAGAATTTTTTTCCAACAAAATTTTAATTGGATATTTTAATCCACTCCCCCATTTTCTGTGTCATCTTTTCCTTCCCTCTTCACCTCAGTGTTTCCAATGCTGTAATGTCAGACAACAAGAGTCATTATCTGAAGGTGAACGTGATTAAATAAAGCAGCATCTAACAAGAATCTCAATTAAGACATTGCTCATGTTATGTTACCTACAGCCTTTGCCCCTTCCCATCACAAACATTTTAAATGGCTTGAACTTTGTCAGGCCTGTTGTGACCATCTAGCTATAGTTTCAAGTAATGTGAACTGACTAAACTTCGTTAACGAACACTTTTTTCTACTGAATTGTCAGGGCCTAGGGTTCTTTGCTTTGAAAAAATACTGTAACATTCACATACCAATTCATCAGTTTTCATCCCACTTGTAGCATACTAACAAATCTGTTTCTCTCCCCCTTAAAATCCATTATGATCCCATTCTTCTTTGTGCAAAGATCTCCAAAACAGGTTTATAGTCATGGCAAAAGCAATATGTAGGAGGAAGACAATCTTTTTTTGCACTTTTACAAAGAGTTCAAACAAGGCACGACGTTCAGCTGTATAAAGTCTATAACAGCTTCCTCACTGTTTGCAAACCCACCAAAAATTTACGTAACTGCAACTAATCTTCAATAATCTTGAGCAAGACATTTAAGAAAGGGAATAAGCCTATTTCCTGCTCTCCCCCTAGCTTATAAAGAGACACACAAAAAAAAAAGAAACAGAAGCAAAGGCCACCCAGTGTTGCAATAGTCGCTTCATGGGAATAAAGTGCACTAACTTTCCTCTGGTTGCAACTCTACTTCATTCCTATGCATGGCTACTGAGCAGCAAAAGAAAAACTGTTTTTAGGGTCTGAATCTCACTTGTTCTCAGCTGAACCATGAAAACATCTACTCTTGCTGTGTACCACTGCTTTGCTTTGCTTTGGTATATGTTTTTAAGCTATTCAATCTTGCTCATCAAAGCAGAAGACCGGCCATCTGAAGTGTTCCTTTATGGTGCGCAATGGAAATATTTGACAGTTCTCAATCTGGTAAGCACGTAGTGTACAGTGGTACCAATATGTCTATTTGTCTGTCTGCCATCTGTGCCTAAAGACATATACAGTTGGTGTATTTGCTGCTGTTATACTGCTTTCTTTAATGGTTTATATCCCAAAGGAACCTAATAGGTATCCATGTTCGTGCTATAAGATTATTTGCAAGCTTATGCATAAAGATTATGCGATCAATTGCAACATTTCTAAGCTTTATGTACTGTTGGAATTGCCTCATCATTGAGACAGAGAGAGAAGTTAGTTGTAAGAAAGCTAAAACAAAGTGTATATATTAAGGATGTAGAATTTTGGTGCATGCTATCCAGGGGGATGGGATGGTTACCGATTAAACCCAAGAAATCCCCAAATATGCCCAATTTCAGCAGCATACTAGCAGAACTTCTTATAGTCCTTCACCATATGTGAATAGAATATTATCAAAAAGGGGAGTGGTAGTAAAAGTCCACCTGCTCTAGTCTTCAAGCTCATCGGACTACTGAGGTGACAGCCCTGCGTTTTCTCTAGCCAAAGGCACATAGAAGAGCAATGTGTTTGGCATCATGTCTGGTTGCCTTTGACTCCCCAGCCCAAATGAGCAGGTACCCATTTACAACTAGGTCAGATTGTATCTACTACAAAATAAAGAAACATTATGCAAAATCCAGTGAGAAAACTAGGTTTCAGAGCATGTACTTAATTAAAATATAGTTTAGGAATTAAAAAAAAAAATCTAGGGATACGCACCATATCATTGCATGTTTTTTAAGTTCTACCAGTTGTTTTCTAGGTTTCCTAGAATTCCACTGTGAAATACTGACAATAATATACTTCAGTATCGCACAGTAATACTAACATTGCACACCTTACTACTCAAAATGAAACATAGAAGACTTGCTGTTTAGAGAACAATGCTAGTTCTCAGTACGAGGAGTTAGGCTGTGAGAGGTCTCCAGGAGAAGATGAGGAGACTTATGAAGGGGATTCAAACAGAGCTATTGGTTTGGTAGCACAGTCATTGCCAGCATGCTGGCTCGCTTTAAGGAAAGCAGGAAATGCATCCTCAGTCCTTTCATCATGCCAGTGTTGCAGTAAACGCCATACAGAATTTGCATAGCAGTGGTCCTGGTCCTGCCTATGCTATGCCTTTCTTTAAGCAGTTGGGCCACTGTACGATACTGCATAATGGAGTTCTGTGGCACGTTGTGAAAACAGTCCTTAAACTGCAGGCCCTTCAGGGCAAGGATTGCCTCTTCTATGCCTGTACAACATTGAATTCAGTGGGCCCTGGCCCTAACTGGAATCTTTGGGGACTACCATAATAGAAATAAGTACTGCTACCAGTACCTTAAAGAAGATTAAAGTTGGACCCACCCCATGCTCTTGTAAAATTCCATCCAAGTTCGATTAGAGCCACACAGTCATGCCATGGGATGAGCCTCCCATACTTGCAGAGTGTGGGGCAGAATTTGGGAGAGCTCCGGGATATGCATTGTACGCATCTGGCTGTTTTTATGTATTTTATTCAAAAACAGTTAATGAAAGCAAACTCGACAGAGCTTGGAAACAACTGACAACACCATAAATTGCCAAGGACCAAATTCTGTACCATTTTAAAACAAAAAAGGCTTAAGAGAGAGTGGGAATTATAGTCTCTGAAGGTCAAAAAATAAAGTTCAAAGATTGCCCAAGCCCAAGCTCAATCAAAGAATTTTTCATTGGAAAACACTAATTTGATGGAAACACATTGCAGGAGAATGTTTGGATTCCTTTGGACTGTTCAGCAGAAACCAGGCTAATTATCTAGCCAGCTTGCCTACCTCTCTGTTTTCCAGCAGCTATCTGGCTCATTGACTGTTCAGCTGACTGGCCTAGAATTATTTAAAGTTCCCTTTTTGTGTTTCTAAAAGCTATAGTTTTTTGAAAATCCAGTCTATGGGAAATTTCATATTTTCAATGTCCTTTGCCAATTCAGAATTAAGGATTTTAAGA
This sequence comes from Alligator sinensis, assembly GCF_000455745.1. Classification (NCBI taxonomy): domain Eukaryota; kingdom Metazoa; phylum Chordata; order Crocodylia; family Alligatoridae; genus Alligator; species Alligator sinensis. The sequence goes on along the minus strand of NW_005842147.1, from coordinate 723,795 downwards.
TGTGAATTTTTCACATGACAGAAATTCCAGTTCACTTGCAGCTCTATCTGGAAGTATGCATTTGTTCTCCTTTTAGCAAGTACTCCACTTTTATTCTTCCTGTGTGACCCGCACAAGAAGCACTCCCACTCTCATGTTAGCTCTTATCCACCTAGTTCCTGTTATTTGCAGCCAGAACCTCCTCAAGGAGGTAGAGTTGAATGGGAGAAAAGTAAAAGCCACAAGCATGCTTAGGATCACAGGTTTTCATTGATCAATTACTGAATGCATAGATCAAATAGATCAAGCATATTTTGTATACAAATCTGTAAATTCTGCTAAATACCTTGTCACAAGGACACAAAAAAGGAAGGAAAGGATTTCTGTGCAGTACAAAAATATACAGAGGCCAGAATCAGTTAATAAAAAGTAGGGCTGAATGGACCTCCCAAGGTGATCTACTTCAACCCCCTGCTCGAAACAGGACCAGCCCTAAGTAAACCATAGGCTCCATCTAACCTGAAAGTTTCCAAGAAGAGAGATTCCATTTATTGCACATAATATTAGGTAAAAGTTGGTTTCCATATAAAGGTAGGTTATTCCATTAACATCATTGAACATCTGAAAATACATTTGCATCCCTCCCATTTGTTTAGTACACTTTAACATTTTATTATTGAAATTACTTTGACCATCCTAAATATTCCAAATTCTATTTGTCTAAAGTCAATCCAATACATATTGCACATTTTTCAAAATGTTGTGGTTTGAATATATACAAATGTACAAAAATTTTGATCATTCCACTTAACAGTCTGAGACATTAGATTTATACCTTAAAGAAAAAGTTGTCTTTTTTATGATTCTCAATCTGGGAAGTAAGTATATTCAGTTGGCCAAATGCTGCCTTTGAAAATGAACTGTAGGCAGAGATAAATAGAAATAAATACTTCCAGTCAAAAGATGCAATTTGTCTTTGCCACTGATGCTTTATTTTTCATCTGGTCTATCTGGCCAAACGAGTTAAAAAATACAAAACTGGTCTTCCCTGCTGGTTTATAAGCATATCTAAAACACTTATTATGGCATTAAATATGGCTATAGAAAGCAGTAGGGTTTGTCTAGAAGACTTAGTCAATGGTTCCTCCTTCTCCCAGGGCTAATCATTAGGTTTCAGAATATGTCCAGTCTTAATTCCATTCTTGAAAGAATACTTTGTGGGATCCTTTAGATCTACAATTAGTGGATTGATATTCTATGAGCAGTTGTGGTATATTCAATGAGCAGCTGTAGTACATTTGCAAGTACCAGGACAGTGCTGCTCAGGGAAGTCATAGGGACATTTGAAATTATATAACATTTTCTATTATATATACATTTACCTTTAGTAGGGGTGAGTGACAGCTGCAACTTTGGGCATGTTGACCAATTTATGAATGTCCCAGTTTCTGAAGGCTCGCATCTGGAATTGCAAGTCAAGGTACATGTGTGATTGCTTTAGAAGCAGCAGGGAAGACTCAGTAATTAGCCTAGGTACATTCCATTTTCCAGTTTAAAGTAGGGTTTATATACCATTTTACCCCAGAAAATATGAGGAGATTGTACCCAATGGAAACTCCTTTTGCCAGGTCTTTGGATAGCCATGCCCCAGAGGTGCTTCTCTTTTGCAGTCCCCAGGGTATCTGTGGTAGCAGGATGCCACTCCTGTACTCTACCCAAGGGGTGAAATTCAACCCAGTATGCCAATAAAGTTCTGCTTAACCCTTCAAAATAAAGTTAAACTGATTTAAGTAAGGGTGGACCTTGTGAGGGCCTTTTATGCAAAGGCAAGAATCATCCAAGATGAGCAACACTACTAGAATTCTCAATGTGGTAGCTGTTGACTTTCTAAAACCTACAACGGCTCTCCCAACTTGTAAACAGAGCATACGCATTTATTCCTAGCATAACTCTATTTCTCTTAAGCCACTTCCAATACAAAATGTTATTTCAATGATGTCATTAAGGACCTTAACTGGTCATTTCTTCATTTCTGACTTAAAAGAAAAATAAATGTGTAGCTACAGCAGGCGGGCCAAGTTCAATTTTAAAGAACATGAATACAAAGACAATTAATTCAATAGAGGTACTCTGGCTTCACACCAAGTACTAAATTAAATATAAGGGTCAAGAGCCAAGGGCAAAGTTTTGTATGTCTCAAATATGGGATCCTTAGATGAAGTTCATGGAGGGGTGGGGGGGACAGGAGACGACTAGACAGACATATGGATATGCTTATGTACACACGCACATACTCTTTCCATATGGAAGATATTATTGTTATCTCCTGTGAATGACAGGGAAAATTACTAGACTGAGAATTTGGATGTTTTGGGACCATCTGCTTCTTTTCCATCCAAATGTTTGTTTTAATTGATTTTGAAAAAGGTTGGGGGGGGGAACACAAAGTATATCCCTGTCTCATGATTAATGCAGAGCTCATCATAGAAGAGATAATAATAGTCTCATCCTCTGGGAACTATGGCCCTCTCACATGGGGAACGCCTATAAGATGCTTTATTAGTGATTAGTCATCATGCATCACCAGTCTTCCACCAGCCTCATCCGACCATTTCACATTCTTTTTAAAGTAAAGAGAAAATACTTGATTGCTTGCTGTAGCTGACTGTGTAGACTGTAACTACCATAGGCTAAAAGGGCAAAAGCTCTTGTTCAATGCTCACTCTTTTTTAGAGCCTTGACAAATGGCCCCAAACCAGCAAGCAAATGCTTAACTGAGCATGGGGAACAAGCAGGAGGAACTCACACCCCTGCTTGCAAACAAAGACTTCAACCTGGTTGGGTTAACAGAAGTCTGGTGGGACCCTACCCACAATTGGGCAGTAGGCATTGAGGACCATAGGCTGTACAGATGAGATAGAGTGGGGAAAAATGTGGGGGGCGGGCATTGCTCTCTTTGCTAGGGAGCAATACACATCTTCAATAATTAAGATGGGATTGGAAAAGGGGCAAATTGAGGTACTATGGGTCAGAAAACAAGGGGATCGGGGTGAAAGGGACTTGGTAATGGGGGCCTATTACAGACTGCCAGGAAGATGAGCTAAATCTGGAATTCTCAAAGCAGCTCTCAGAGGCAGTACACTCAAGGGACATGGTTGTCATAGGTGACCTAAACTACCCTGACATCTGCTCTGAGGAGCAATCAGCTAGATCTGCCCATTCATGTAGGTTCCTAATCAGCATACAGGACTTTCATCTAATACAGGAGGTATACGGTCTCACTAGGGGAAATGCCTTACTGGACTTAGTGCTTGCTACAGTGGATGACCTGGTGGGTGATCTGCAGATACAGGGTGACCTAGGGAAAAGTGACCACCAACTGTTAGAATTAACTATCTGGCAAAAGGTTGGAAAAAGATAAGTAGTAGGGCAGAAGTGCTAGACTTCAGAAAGGCCAACTTCAATGAGCTCAGGAAATTAGTAAGCAAGGCACTAAAGGGCAAAAGCATTGGTGAGATGGGAGTCCAGAAAGGGTAGGCATTCCTCAAGGGAATGATCCTTCAGGCACAAAAAGGGATCATCCCAGTGCACATAAAGGGAGGCAAAAGAGCCAAGAAACCCACTTGGCTGAACAGGGAAATCCAGGAGAGCCTAGGGGGCAAAAGGGAGGCATACATAGATTCCTAGATCGTTAGGGGCTGGACGGGACCTAGTAGATTATCGGGTCCAGGTCCCCTGCACTAGGCAGGAAAAGACAACTGGGGTCAAGTGACCCCAGCGAGGTGACTGTCCAGTCTCCTTTTGAAGATTTCCAGGATAGGTGAGTGTACCACCACTGGACGGGGTTTATTCCTCAGTCTGGACACCCTGACTTTGAAGGAGTTTTTCCTGGAATTAAGCCTGAAATGGCCTTCCAGGAGTTTGTATCCATTGCCCCTGGTCTTCCCCAGGCTTGCCCTGGTGAACAGCTGTTCACCAAGTTCTTGATGTATTCCCCTGATGTAGCGGTAAGTCGCTACAAAGTCCCCTCTCAGCCTTCTCTTCTGTAGACTGAAGAGGCCCAAGTCCCTCGGCCTCTCCTCGTATGGCTTGTCCTGCAAGTCCCTGATCATACGGGCGACTTCTCTGAACCCTCTCAAGTTTTGCCATGTCCTTGTTGAAGTGTGGTGTCCAGAACTGGATGCAGTACGCCAGCTGCGGTCTTACCAGTGCAGAGTACAGTGAGAGTATCACTTCCTTAGTTTTGCATGAGATGTAACAATTAATGCATGTCAGTGTGTTGTTTGCCCTGCTAGCCACAGCATTGCACTGCCAGCTCATGTTCACGCGATGGTCGATCACTACTTCTAGGTCCCTTTCGACCATGGTGCAAGTCAAATTGTTGCCACTGAGCCTGTAGGTATGTTGGGGATTGTTTGCCTCCAGATGGAGCACCTTACACTTCTGAGTGTTGAACTTCATCTGGCTCTGATCTGCCCAACTCTCCAGCCTGTTCAGGTCTGCCTGTATCTGCAACCCATCTTCTGGCATGACCACACTCCACCATAACTTGGTGTCATCTGCAAACTTGGCCAGTGAGCTTTTCATGCCCACATCCAAATCATTGATAAAGATGTTGAAAGGCACCGGTCCAAGCACGGACCACTGACAGACACCACTGGCCACTTCTTACCAGGACGATACATATCCATTCATGAGAACTCTCTGGGTCCTACCATGTGGCCAGTTTTCAACCCACCGAACTGTTGGGCAGTTAAGCCCACAGTCTTCCAATTTTTCCATAAGGATATTGTGCAATACTAGATCAAAAGCCTTTTGGAGATCTAGGTATATAATGTCGACTGTCTCTCCCGTGTCCAGGTGGCGAGAGACCTGTTTGTAGAAGGAGATGAGATTGGTAAAACAAGACCTACCCATGACAAAGCCATGCTGGCTGGTGTTCAGAATCTTACCCTCAATGAGCGTATCGCACATAGATTCTTTAATGAGTTTTTCCAGGATTTGCCCTGGGATGGAGGTTAGGCTGATTGGCCTACAGTTGCCTGGATCCTCCCTCTTCCCCTTCTTGAGGATGGGCACAATGTTGGCCCTCTTCCAATCTCAGGGATCTCCCCTGTGTGCCACGATTTCTGAAAGAGCTTTGCCAGGGGTCCCACAATGACTCCAGCCAGCTCCTTCAGTACTCTTGGATGGAGTCCATCTGGTCCTGCTGACTTAGAAATGTCTAGCTTTTTTAGTTGGTTTTGCACCAGCTCAGCATCTACAGTGGGAAGGCTGTTAGTCCCAGCATGCCCCCTATAAACCTTATCTTGCTTGTTTTTCCCTTTGGTCTGGTGAAATACTGAAGCAAAGTGGGCATTCAGGAGTTCAGTTTTTTCCTGAGAGTCCATTACCAGCTGTCCCGAAGTGTTAAGCAGGGGCCCCACGCTGCCATTTGTTTTCCTTCTGCTCCCTACATACCTAAAGATGGGTATACCTAAACCTTCTTATTGTCCTTGACTCCCTTGGCTAACTTAAACTCAGTCACCGCCTTCAACCATTGACCATGTATGTGATCGATTATCGCATACAGACTGTGGAAGCAGGGGGTAGCCACCAAGGAGGAGAATACCTGCTTGGCTCACACTTGTAGGGAATCAGTTAGAAAGGCCAAAGCAGAAATGGAACTTAGGCTGGCAAAAAAATTAAAGACAACAAAAAATCCTTTAGGTACATAGGGAGCAAAAAGAAGGCACATGGTAACATAGGACCCCTACAGTACAGACTAGGGCAACTGGAAACAGATAGGAGGGACAAAGCCAAGCTCCTAAATGAGTTCTTCACATCTGTGTTCCTGAACACAGATAAAGATGTATCTCCCAAAGGAGCTATAGACAGGCACAAGAGGGACTCCAGCCCACCAACAGTTAGCGCTGACCTAGTGAAGGGGCATTTGGAGGGGCTGGATGTGTTTAAGTCAGCAGGCCCGGATGATCTTCATCCAAGGATGCTGAAGGAATTGGCCAGTGTCATAGCAGAACCACTGGCGTGATTGTTTGAGCGCTCATGGTTCTCAGGACGGGTCCCAGAGGACTGGAAAAAGGCCAGTGTGGTCCCTATTTTCAAGAAGGGGAGAAAGGATGATCTGGGTAACTATAGGCTGGTTAACCTCACCTCTATCCTTGGGAAAACCTTTGAAAAAATTATTAAGGAACACATTTGTGGGAGTCCAGCAGGAAAAGTAATGCTGAAGGGCAACCAGCAAGGATTCATAGCAGGTAGATCCTGCCTGACTAACCTTGTTTCTTTTTATGACTGGGTCACAAAATGCTTAGATGCACAAGTTGAAGTAGATGTCATCTACTTGGATTTTAAAAAGGCCTTTGATACAGTGTTGCATCCCATTCTTACAAATAAATTAAGCAGTTGTGAAGTAGATTATTACACGGTTAGGTGGGTAGAGAATTGTCTTATGGGATGCACACAGAGGGTGGTAATGGACGGGTCATTTTTGACCTGGAAAAATGTGGGCAGTGGAGTTCCCCAAGGTTCGGTCCTTGGGCCAGTGCTGTTCAATATCTTAATCAGTGACTAGGATGAGGGCGTGAAAAGCACTCTGTCCAAATTTTCAGATGACACCAAATTACGGGGCAAAGTAAACATACTAGAGGGCAGGGAGTGGATTCAGGTGGATTTGGAAAGTGGGCAGAAACAGAATAGGATGTAGTTTAACAAAGATAAGTGCAAAGTGCTGCATCTAGGGAGAAAGAATCACCAACACACCTACAGACCGGGAGGTGACTTTCTAAGCAGCAAAGCAGCAGAGAGGGATCCTGGACCATAGGTGACTCAAAGATAAACATGAGTCAACAATCTGATGAAGTGATCAATAGAGCTAACCGCACTCTATCATGCATTAACAGGTGCATCACAAACAGGTCTAAGGAGGTGATACTTCCCTTATATGCGGCATTGATAAGACCGCAGCAGGAGTACTGCATTCAGTTCTGCGCGCTGCACTTCAACAGGGATGTGGATAACCTTGAGAGGGTCCAGAGGAGGGCTACTTGTATGGTTAAGGGCCTGCAGGTAAGATCCTACATGGAGAGATTGAGGGACCTGAGTCTCTTCAGCCTCTGCAAAACAAGGCTGAGAGGGGATCTTGTGGCCGTCTACAGATTCATTGGGGGTGGGGAGGGGAGCAAGGAATAGGAGATACTCTGTTTAGCAGGGTGCCCCTTGGGATTATTTGGAACAACAGCCATAAACTGACAGGAGCAGATTTAAATTAGATATTAGGAAAAATTTCTTTACGGTGAGGGTTGTCAAAATATGGAATGGGCTTCCAAGGGAAGTGGTGCTCTCCCCTACCTTAGAGATCTTTAAAAGGAGACTAGACAAGCACTTAGCTAGGGTCACCTGACCCAGCGCTCTTTCCTGTCCAGGGTGGGGGGTAGATCACTCAGATCCAGAGGTCCCTAAAAATCTATTAAATCTATTAACTATGGGCATGTGCATAATCCATTGAAATAAAGCCCAGGGTTAAGTGCTTCACTGGATTTACTTAAGTTAGGGTTTGTTAACCAGGGGTACATGTACCCCCGGGGGTACTTGGGATGGCCCTAGGGGGTACGCACAGGCAGGCAGGGACAAAGCACTGCCACCCACCACCCCATGCTGCTGCCTCCCAGGAGCAGGGCCTGGGGGCGGGGGAGGGAGGGTGCCAGGGAAGCGATGCCTTTCTGCAGGCCACACAGGTACCCCCCAGCCAGTCGGATGTGGGGTGGGGAGCTCACATGTGGCAGCCACCGCCGCCACCCACCACCCCATGCTGCCACCACTCTGCATCCAGCCGTGCCCACCCCCGCCCATGCTCCTCATCCAGCTGCCAGTGGTACACTTATTTATAAAATGTTGAAAACCCCTGACTTAAGTGCTTTATTGCTCTACTGCACCACCTTGCAGCACTGAATTTTGAGACACAGCTCCTTTCCCAACCCAAGTACTTGAAAAATCACTAATGTAAAAAGGGAACTGGGAAGTGGGGTTCATTGCCTCCTCCTGTTTTGTTTTGGGTTGTTTTTTTGTTTTTTTTTTGGGGGGGGGGGGGGGTTTGTTGGGGTTTTTTTGTGCCTTAATCTTCAGGCTAAGATAAAAGGCAACTACAAAAAGAGATGTTTTAATGATTTTTCAGGGACATAAGCCCCGTGGAATAAGACTGCGCAGTGACTGAGCTGATGTCCTATCCTCCTTTCTTTCTCAGTTTTTTTGATAATGTAGCATTTTCTAACACTAAAGTACTATCCTAATTCTGTCCCCTCCCAAACACCAGCCCCCAAGATTTCCTGGGAACAATCTGAAGTAACTAGTCTAACCTTAGCCATCTCTCACACACAACTCAAAATAAATAGCTATTTCAGACAGATCATGGCAAAAGAAGTCATTCTGAAAGTTATACAATATCTTTCCATTTCAACTGTGCCAGCCGGTTCACCATTTGCAAAACACTAAATTTCCCAGCATCACATGGGGACAAACTCAACTTAAAAACCTCCCATGGCTGGCATATTGGTACCTTAAGAGAGTTACATTCTGATTGAATAGTGAATACAAGCTAGAAGACCAAGGGCAGAAAGCTTCTGACAGGCTCAATCTGTATTCTCTGGCATATCCAAATTAGTATGGTGCACCAGGCAACACTAGCAGAGGTGACTGAATGATGAGAAAAGTTATTTTAGAAATGCAATTATTTGATGACCTGTGTAAGAGTATTCACAAATGCTGTTGTTTTTAATCAGCTATATGATTTGAGAACATTCTGCAAATAACTGATTAGATGAATTATGTATTCCAAAAAGAAAAAAAAAGTCATTAATTACATTATTTGCCACAAGCAATTCACCATTGAGTCCTCGCACAAAGAAGGGTTCTACCAAGTCAGCAAACACTTGCTCCTTCATCCTCTTGAATTCCACAGAAACAGGTTCAAAGCAGAACAGCTCTTTTTATAGTGGCCTCGCTGCCTTAACAGCCTTTTTATTCAGGGTGCTTTGAACTGGCTACAGCCCTGAGACGAATCCTAACAAGTGCCCTCACCCAGGATGTACCAGGTTGTCTAACCCCTGTGAGAAGCCTTACGGTGTGGCTATGCAGGAAACAAATCTGGCTATTTTCAATGTTGCCTCCTTCCATCACTCCACTGTGATGTTGAGGTTAATAATCAAGAGCCAAAAGGCCCATCTTCCAACGTGTACTTCTTCCACTCCCAGTCTGAATCCTATCACACTTTCCTCCACAGTCCATTAAATGAGACATTGTTAAAATTCTCCCCTGAACTACTTTATTTAATCAATTTCAGTTAGCAAGGAAGATTTAGCCAAAAGCTATTTCCCTCGTGCTGACTTGTAGTTCACCAACAAAACAGCTCCCTGAAGAGCAAGAATTGAGTTCATTGAAGAACATGCTAATTAAAACTGGATGAAGATTCCCTCATTACCTGTAATTAATTTAGGTTTTTCAGGCTATTTTCTATGGGGTCTCCTTCCTGGCTGATGTGCTGAAACTAATTAAGAAACTGCGAACTGTTAAGTACGTAATTTCCTGCAGAGACCTTCTCTTCAGTGTTGGGGCTTTCCCTGTGGCCACAGTAAGTAACTAATGTATATAATCATAATTGTGCGCGCACACACATGCACACGAACCAGATAAATGAATCCATTTAAATAGGAGCCATGCTAATGGTTGAATACTGACAATATTCAGACATGCCAGTCCACAAGTCCCTTCCACAACTTGGACAATGTCAAAACAGATCCACCACATTCAGAGTCAGGCACGGGCATTGTATTACTCTTATTTCCTACAGACCCCATGACATTTTCTACGGAAGCATTCTTTTCTAAAGGGCAGTGCAGGCCTTAAAAGCATGGGAAGGGCCTTAAAAGACATCAAGTCTTCACATTCCCTTCCCCAGTTGGCAAATTAACATCCAGTCAGTTATGTCTACCAAAAGATTCTGCATGTTATAGGCCGTATCATAATCAATGACATGCTCACAGGAGTAAGTACTACATAGCATGAGTGACGGGTGCAGAACCTGACCCTATCACAGCTGAGCTCAGAGACCATTCCTGTGACTCCGACACTGGAAAATTGCCGAGCTTCTCAGTTACTAGCCAGTCTCTTGAGTACTGGCACCTTACCACGCTGCTCTCACATCTTCCATACACCTTTCTGGGTTTATTGGCACAAAGGGGCTGCACACAAGTATACATGTAGGTTATAAATAAACACGTGCTCAAAATTGACAACCACTTCCCCAACCTTTTGTGCCCATGGTTCCACAATATGGACAGCTTCTATTCAAACCTAAACCCAAGCCAAGAAAGCACAAATGAGCTTTCAGGTATTATTAGCTGATATTGCAGTTTGTTTCCCCAGTAAATCCTCCTATTGTAAATCCTACCATATTGATGAGATGGGATGCCAAAGATGCAGCTTCCTTGTGTAGCAGCAGCTTAGGAATGAATCTTTTGGACTTTAAAGACAGAGCAAGATTTAAATAATCAACCCATCTTGCTCGTATCTGCTTTTACTTTGTATTGAGCAGAGTATGTTGCTTAGCTTAATAGCCTAGAGACTTGAGATCAGACAAAACTCCATGGGCAAAATATTATAGTTACGTATTCCTGAGAAATTCCAGTGTTAGCGAGTTATACCTTAAAGGAAAGGTTTCTTATATAGATGCCAAAGCAGACTATGTTCTGGCAAGTCCTGTTGCTTACAGTTTTGTAGGAGTTATGCCAGGGGTGGCCAGCCTAATCACATATGCCACAAATGGCATGGGCAGATCAGACAGAGGAAGGGGAGCGGAATGGCACTCACGGAGGGTACAGGGCTTAATTCGTGGCACACCTGCCAAAAAGGTTGGCCCCTACTAATCTATTCTGACAGTCTCACATTTTTTACATATGAGCTATTTTTCCATTTCTTCTGAAAAACAAGCAAAACAAAAAAAAGCGTTCTTTTGTTCCAGTTTGTGTTTGTATCCTTCTGGACGTTGTATATTTACAACAGAGAGCTGGTTTACCCCAAGAGCCTCGATGGGATCATACCAATGTGGTTAAATCATGCAGTGGTGAGTGCAAAACCTGACTATCGCATAGAACAGACAGACTTTGCAATGAATGTTCCACTGCTGCATTATTTGTCTTTCCAAAAGGGTTTCACAACTTTCTTTTTGTGTGCATGTGCATGTGTGTCGCTATTCAAAATCCACGTTGAGTTATATGGATGCATTAGCTAAACTTGGCTAAAGATGCCTGTTAGCCCAGAGGGAATGTCAGTGATTCATTACTTGTAAAACCTCTTAGGTCAATGAAAAGGTGTAAGCATAAAAACAAAAAACAAAAACAAACACACACACACACACTTTTCTCCATTGCTGCAATTCAAGACAGAAATTGTTCTGTAAACAAAATGTTATGAAATACAAAACGGTGGAGAATACAGCTGGTGCCTGGTAATTTTTAAAAGAGGTGAAAAAAACCAAAGAATATCTGACAGCTCAACAGCTAATAAGCTAATGTGTGCACGGCATTGAATAACTGAATTGAAATGACTGTTTACAGATTTCTATAAATATATTCCAGATTTCTCCTTCAATTGCCCTAGCTGTTTTCATGATGTGTTGAATAATCACATACTTCTCATCAGTCAAGTGTAAGGATGCTGACAGTAACATGGAAACCGTGGGTGGGTAGTTAGGTCATGGTAGCCTCCTGGGGCTGAGGAGGAAGGGGGAGGAAGGGGAGAGGTTCAATGCTAGATGGAAATCAGAGGAGCCAAAAAGTATGAAATAATCATACAGAAGTCTCAGCCTTGTTTCTCTAAAGACTTCAGTTTCTTAACATTTTTCCAGCTCAATATTTTGTAACACACTGCTGTGCTTTTGAAGCTACAGGGGGGGGAAAAAAATCACTGAATTTCTGACTGAGAACACTTGTTACGTTTTTTAAGCAGCTGCTTTATGCACATGTATCTTTACAGAAACACGTAAATCTGCAGGACACACATATAAACAACGTACACACTAGTGAGCTCCGTGTCGTAAACATGATAGATCCCAGTCAGTGTGTACTTCTGACCGTATCACCTGCTCTCCGACCACTAATCCATCCCAGGGGGGCTGTTTCTAACATTCCAAACCTCTGAGCAGATGCAAACAATCATCATTAAAAAAAAGTCAACCTCATCTACAGGGGAAAAAAAAAGGATTCCTTTTCTCCACAACATTGCATTGGTCTCAAGTTCAAGATTCTGGATCAGCAACAGGTCTGGTTTAATATTTACATCAGTGCTACAGGCTATTTTGCGGGGGGAATCCCAGTGCACTGCTGAAAATCTGCCAGTGGATCTCCCTTGTTTATGGCCTTGACAGAATGAGACACTAGTACAATAAACGGGGGAAAAAAAACTTTTGCAGAAATGTCTAAGATTTACTCATTAACATTTCTTCTGTCTTCTTGCCATAAACTAACTGTAATTTAAAAAAAAAGAAAAAAAGTAACTCTCGCCACTCCCACCCCCATAAACATTGCTGACTACTTTTAAAGTGGAAAATAGGATGGTTCCAAAATTTCTTAACCTTTTTCCTGGTGAAGAATGCTATGCATATGAAAGCTTCTCTGACTTTATCCCAACTATCCAGTCGGTCCAATAAAAGATAATCACCTGCAGAAATCATTGCTGCTCGCAAAACTTTTTCCAGAATTATTTTGAAATGAGACATGTTTCAATTGGCCCTTTCCTGCAAACAGTTGCTGGGTTTGCTGAATCAGCATTTTGCAAGGAAAGCATACTGTCAAACAACAACATTATGAACAGCCACTTCAGAAGATGCTCATATTTCAGGAAGCATTTTCCACTTACATCACTGTGACTGACCAACTTCTCAGCAACAGACTATAACGGTAGTCTGTATATATCAGATGCATTTCGTTTTGTAGTGTCCTGGGACATTTGTAAGACAAAGGTCATACCTTCAGCCCAGCGTGAATGGCCATGCTCAGCTTTTAGCATTGCATAAATGATTAATACTGCTATTACATCCTTCAGTGTGTGGGGTGAGTGGGTGGGGGAAGGTTTCCTTCCAGTAAATGTAGGATGTAAAATGTCTGCTACTGGTGAAATAAGAGCCAAAAGCAAAACAAAGCAGTGTCACTGAAGGAAAACATTTAATCATTCTACATGCTGTCAGCATGTATATAACATTTTTAGGCTTTAAATACTGACAAAAACATTTCTTTCTTCTGATCTGAGATACCCACTGTCATTGCTAGAGGAGTCAGGTGACAGCACTTTAAAGCCACATGCAGACATTCCTGGGACCCGATCTACAATCTCACACTTGCTTTAAGTAGCTTTATTGTAGACCAGGTCCCACTTCTGCACATGTTAACTAGTGCCAGGAGCCATTCTAGAAACACAATCCAAGCAAGTCAGGATGGGGGGAGAGGTGGGTGGGACTAGCAGCAGGGGCTAGTGGGTTGGGGTGGTTTGTCCTGGGGTGGAGGGGGGAGAGAGGAGTCAGAGGACTAAAGATGAGGGTAAGGTGGGAATAAGAAAAGTTCAGTCCCGGTGCTGGTCTCCAAAATGGTGCACACATGTTTGGTGGGCCACATGCAGATATTCCCAGGACCTGATCTACAATCATGCATCTTACCATAAGCCACTTAGTTATAGATTGTGTCTCTCTTGTGCACATGTTTGTTGGTGCTGGGAGCTGCACGGGGAATGCAGTGCAACTCAGTTATGATGGGGTGGGGTGGGGTGGGGTGGGGTGGGAGAGGCTAAGTCTGCAGAGAGGGGTATCTGTTCAGGAGTGGCAGGCCAGGGGCTTAAAAATAGCCTGGTCAGGGTGAGGGCAGGGGATAGGAAAAGTGGAGCCCTGGGGCTGGGGTGAGCAGATGGGCTTTCCCAGTCCCAGGGCTGCACTCAGAATCTGTACAAATGTTCGGTAGACTTGGCTAAACTGTGCCCGATCTAACTTATTGCACCTCTCAAGCAAACTAAGATAAGGCTGACCATTCCGCCCGCCCCCCTCCATCCCCCAATCTAACCTCCCCAAATGCATTTAGAGATTGCCGCTTAAATCGACCTAAGTATAAGGTCTGCACACGGCTGAACCTTACAGTCATGTAAGTATAACATCTGCACCTACCCTAAAAGTCAATTGCCAGGAAAAGATTTGCAGCGTTCCTCCCTATTTGAATAACATTATTCTTCACAGTTCTCGGGTTAGAGAAGTTTCATATCAACTGTAATGTGATAATATCTGACTGGCCATGGCAGAAAGCTGTTGGTTTTGTCCGCTGGTGGGGGTTATGGGCACGTTGGTGACATTTACAGTAGTCTTAATTATGTAAATTAGGGACCGTCTGGGTCTAACTGTACACAAGGAAGTCAAATTGTTAGCTAACTGAACAGTTTGTCTGGAAGAAACGCATACAAGATGCTTTGGGAATATGAAGTTTCTTGAGTTGGCAACTTAGCTTTAAATCGTCGCTGTGCCAATCAAGGTGCCCCCTGCCATTGCTTCTGGTTCCTCAGGGGGTTGTCATTTTGTGAAACCAGCAACAGAATGTCTGACTGAAGCCTTCGGCTGTTTTTCCTGTAAACTTAGTCTCTGGATGGGACTATTACCAAAGAAGAGGGGACAGTTATGATTTTCTTTTTTTCTTTTTTAGTAATCAGAACATGCAGACACCAAGACACTGTTTTGATACTCAAACAGCTCCTTTCAGCTAGACAGGCACTACAGGAATTATGCTTTTGCCAGGGATTTCAAAGCCTCACAAAGGAAATTTTAGTTGTAAGAATAAAAATTTGGATTTAGGATCCCTGATTAGCATTTAGAGGTAGGTAGTCTCAGACACCAGGATGCTTTCTACTCTTGGCTCTTCAGAGTTTTGTGGAAGTCATTTTGTGCCTCAACTTCCCCATCTGCTCAATGCAGATAATTATGTTTGCTTACCTCTACAAGAAGCTTACACATCTATGGATGTAGACCACTGCCTAAGTCATAATCCTAGTCAAAACTGCTTTAATGTTACTAAACCAGAGTTTTTGGGTGGACAAATAAATGTCATTTTGGCTAAACCTTCAACCTGAAATTGTTTATTTCTTCCTTGGTCATCTCCTTTCAAAGTATATCTTAACACTTTCCAAAAGGCCATTATCAGCTGCATAGAGTTTAGACTGGACCATAGATATGCATTATTTATTTAACTGGCAATTGAGCAGAACATTGCATTTCTAAGGGGCTGACAGCACTGACTGTTACACAAAACAAACAAGATAATGGTGGGTCATAAGTAGCGTGACCATATGCCCCAGTTTGGTAGGGACAGTCCTAGATTTTGTAAGATGGTCCCAGACAGTTGATGAAAACTGAAACAAAAGTCCTGGAATTGCAGGGGTGCAGGGCACAATCCGACGGGGAGGCAGAGTGGCATGGTG
>NW_005842147.1:705281-708283 GCF_000455745.1 Alligator sinensis | reverse complement strand
TGTGCCCTGTGCCCCTGCCCACCTGCCTCTAACTTGGGGGATGGGGGTAAGCAGAGTCCTGGATTTCTTTAAAATTATATGGTCACCCTAGTCATAAGAGATCACCAAAAAAAAAAATTAATGTGTAAGAGAAGAAATGAAATATGTAGCCATGCATTTAGCTGCATTCATGACAACTCCTTGGGAAAACAGTTTTTCTCTTCCTTCTAGGTTGCAAAAGTATGGTCTTTTCCAAGTTTAGTAGGTGCATTTTACTTCTGTAAATGACGGGTAGTTTTCAGTTTAATCGTCTCATCTCCTAGCTTTAGGATATATAGATTTGATGGTAGTACTGATAAGCTTTTACAACTAGCCGAACTACATTGTGCCTGGCACTTTAGGAATCCATAGTAAGAGACAGTTTGTCTTGAAGGATTCACAAACTAAACCTTTAGGCTAAGTACAGACATTCAAAAAGCCTGAGCCTGAATTGATTCAATCTTTGCAGGTTAATCTAACCTGCATAGATTGAACCGATTTGCAAGCGAATAGACATTCACTTTTGATTCCAGAAGTGCAGGCACATGCCTGCAGTGACCCAGGCCAGAAGCCGGGGGATGCTAGAGCAAGCCCTACCTTCCCTTCCACAATGGCTGAGGGAAGCTGAGCTGGGGAGGTGGGGGCATGGCCAGGCCCCGGCAGGACACCTAACTGGGGAGAAGTTTAAACCCCAACGCTGGCCTTCAGAGACCCCAGCCCTGCTGTGCTTGGAGTGGGAGGGGAGAAGCAGCCCTTGCTAGGCTTTTCAGACAGGGGGGAGGAGCATGGCCAGACCCCAGCCAACAGCTGGCACTGAGCAGCAAGAGCAGAGGCACAGCCAGACCCGCCCCCACCAGTCCATGGTGGGGGAGGGGGGAAGAAGGAGAGCTCTGCCTGATGTAGCAGTTCCCTGATTGCCCAGCCCAGCCTGGGCATGGGAAGCCAGGAACACAGCTTTTCCCCACAGTGGGGCGAAGTGCTTTGACCCTCCAGCCCTGAGCCCAAGGCAGTGCTGCACAGAGCACCCCTCCCCATCCCTGTGGTGGGGGAGGAGGGGTGAGCCCTCCATGACAGCCTGGCCCAGCCTCTGAGGCAGCACCACACAAGCACCATGCAGGCCCAGCCTGGGTGTGGGGATCTGGGAGCAAACCAGGCCGGGCTGGGCTGTGGGGGCAGGGTGTTTCCCAGCTGGCTGCAACTCCATGGCAGCCCGGCCCAGTGCACATGGTCGGTGGCTGGCTGGGCAGCAGTGCAAAGACAATATCACTGCAGCTGCAGGTGGGTACCTTGGCAGCTGGACTGGCCACATGGGATGTACCCACAGCTGCCCGGGCTGGCTTGGAGGCATCAGTGGGCCCAGAGCCTGGCAGCCGCCCACCATGGGGGCTCATGTGCCGACAGCCACCACTGATGCACCCGTGCATGGTGCTTGTGATGAGCAAGCACCCTGCAGAGGGCACAGCAGAGGCATCTGCAGGAATACAAGCCACCACAGTGGGTGGCAGCCAGGCTCTGGGTCCGCCGGTGCCTCTGAACCAGCCCAGGCAGCCACGGGCATGCCCCATGTTGCCAGTCCGACTGCCAAGGCACCCACCTGCAGCTGCAGCAGCGTCACCTCTACCTGCGTGTGCTGTGCTGTGCTGTGCTGTCACAGAGCCACAGCTGGCTGGGAAGGGCCTCACTCCCACGGGCCAGCCCAGCCTAGTTTGCTCCCAGCTCCCTGCACCCAGGCTAGACTAGGCTAGGCTGTCAGGGAGCCACAGAATCAGCACCACACAGAGTCTAGCCTGGTCTAGGTGCAGAGAGCCAGGAGCAAACTGGGATGGCTGGGCCTTGGGGGCAGAGCCTTTCCCAGCCAGCTGCAGCTCCATGATAGCCTGGCCCAGCCTGGGCATGGGGAGCAATCCAGGCACACAGCTCCCACAGCCCCAGCTGGCTGGGAAAGGCCCTGGCCCCCACACCCAGCCCCTGCTGGCCCCTCCACACACACCCTCAGTAGTGCCTATGGGCTGACCCAGCTTTGCTCCTCTGCCCCAGCCTCAGTCCCAGGTGAGGCAGGTGGATGGTGAGACCATGCCAGTTGGCGCCTGGCCATGCACCCACCCCTGCTGCTGTAGTGGCACGGAAGGGGAGGGGATGACCTGGGGCTCAGGCCTGGCAGCCCCAGACTGCAGTTCCCCAGCAGAAGAGGGGAGGGAGTAAGGAATAAACCCTTGCCTGCCCGCTTTGCGTTAGGGGGCCATGGCAGCTGGTGTCTGGCCATGCACCCACTCTGGCTAGAGAGCAGAGGGGCAAGGCCACCCCTGCTCTCTCGAGGAGAGAGCACAGCCCAGCCCTGCCCAGAGCTGAAAAGCATGCTGGGATGCTGGGGGACTCTGGTTTAACGTAAACCAGGAAGGGATCTGGGACAGAAACTCCATAAACCAGTTTGACCTAAATCAGTTAAGTCTGATACTACATCCAATCAGGTTTATCTCAAACCAGTTTCAGCCACTTTGAAACTGGTTTATGTGTACTGATCTACTGTTCTCTTACAGGTTTAAACCAATTTATAATCACTTAAACCAGTATGCTTTTCATCCCTGGGCTGGGCTGTGCTGTCTGTTTCAGGCAGCACAGCTGGCCCCGCCCCTCTGCTCACCAGCCAAACCAAGAGCGGGACGTGGCCGGACATCAGCAGGCATGGCTCCCTAAGGCAAAGGGAGCTGGTAGGGAGCTTATTCCCCCCTCCCTTCCTCCCCTCTCCCACCAGGGGACTGGAGTTGGGGTCTGCCTGGACAGGGTGTAGTGGCCCCTATCAGCCCCCCCCCCCCCCCCCAGCAAGCAGAAGCAGATGGGGAGAGGAAGGGGGACTTAATCTCCCCCTCCATCCTCTGCCCCACCAGCACAGGTCCATGGCCAGGGCGGAGCAGCCTGTCAGCCATTCTCCCTACCCTGCCTCCCCACTTCCATGGCAGGGGAGGGAGTGTGGCTAGGGCTGGCTG
>NW_005842147.1:704621-705271 GCF_000455745.1 Alligator sinensis | reverse complement strand
GGCATGCCCCCATCATCTGCCTGCCGCGCCAGAGGCTGGGGCAGAGCCAGGTGACACTGCTGAATGGAGGCAGAGGGGCCAGCTGGGGCTGGACTGCAGGGGCCGGGCCCTTCCCAGCGGGCTGCAGCTCAGGCCGGGGCTGCACGGCCAGATTGCTCCGAGCTCCCCGTGCCCAGGGCAGGTGGGGCTGCCATGAGGCTGCAGTCAGCCCATCATCTGCCTGCCGCGCCAGAGGCTGGGGCAGAGCCAGGTGACACTGCTGAATGGAGGCAGAGGGGCCAGCTGGGGCTGGACTGCAGGGGCCGGGCCCTTCCCAGCGGGCTGCAGCTCAGGCCGGGGCTGCACGGCCAGATTGCTCCGAGCTCCCCGTGCCCAGGGCAGGTGGGGCTGCCATGAGGCTGCAGTCAGCTGCGCAGGGCCCTACCCAGTGGCTACAGCTCTGTAACAGCCCAGCCCAGCAGCATGGGCATGGGCTGGCCAGGTAGTGGGCTGCCCAGGCGGCTCAGAAGCACTGGCGGGGCCCCAGCCTGGCAGCCACCTGCAGCCCCTGCCACTGCACCTTCTGTCCTGTGCAGCATCCAGCAGCTTCAGCCACATCAAAGGCTGCCAGCTGACCTGGGACAGGCGGGGTGTTCTGCCCCCCCCACCCC
>NW_005842147.1:698213-704611 GCF_000455745.1 Alligator sinensis | reverse complement strand
TGGAGGTGAGGAACCATACCACTTTGGGTGGTGGGCAGGAGGACTTTCAGTCCAGTGGCTTCTGCCTAGTGCACAGAGTGCTATGGGTGGATAGCAGGGCCATGCCAGTCAGCTCTGGCCAGGTCCCCTGCTGCCAGAGCAGGAGGGAAAGCTGGGCAGACCCCAGCTGGTGTCCCATTCCTGCCTAGAAATGGGAGAGTTTAATTCCCCCCATGACACCCTTTGCTCGAGGCACTGCCCTAGCTGGTGTTTGGCCTCAGGGACAAGCCTAGCAAAGGCTGCTTCCCTCTCCTCCTCCAGGCACACCCTGGCTGGGGTCCCTAAAGGCCAGGGTGGGGGTTTAAACCTCTCTGCAATCATACTTAGACCCTGCCAGGGCCTGGCCATGCCCCGGTCAGCTTCCCTCCAGCCTTGCTGCTACTGCCAAAGGCAAGCGAGGGCTGCTCTACTGCCCCTCGGTTTCTAGCCTGAGCCACTTCAGGCACGTGCCTGCATCTCCTGAATGTCTATTCACTTGCAAATCAGTTCAATCTCTGCAGGTTAAATGAACCTGCAAAGATTGAATCAATTCAGGCTCTGACTTTTTCAATGTCTGTCCCTAGCTCTAGGGCAGCGTTTCTCAACTGGTGTGCCACAGCACACCGGTGTGCCATCAGGCACGTCCAGGTGTGCCGCAACATTTTGGGCTGGAGCCACACCCCTTGCCTGGCTGGAGCCCCACCTCCCACCTGCTGCTGTTGGCTCCCGCCCAAAATGCCATCCAGCTGGCCACACACGCCACCCCTCCCTGTCGGCTTCCGGCTGGCCGCACCCCGCACCCCCGGTCGGTGTCCGGCTGGCTGTGCACCACCACCCCCAGCTCTCCCGCCCCGTGTCCAGTGTGCTGCGGTGCTTTTTTATTTAGGTAAGTGTACCGTGGGGCAAAAAAGGTTGGGAAACGCTGCTCTAGGGCATACACAGAGGCATTTTCAACTACACCTCAAATCATCTCAAAGCATTTTCCCTGTGCTTGTATCAAATACTTAATAGCTCTTTAAATCTGCAAAGAGAAAAGCAGTTCCATTTGCTCCCATTTCACACAGCCTAGGTTCTAAACCTTCTGGCAGCTATAGATACTTATACGCTTTCCCTTATATTCATTTTTTGGCAAAGAAGCAAAATCAGTGTGAGGGTTATGATGCATTAAAATAAGCACCATGCACATTTAGTGCTAGAATGCTTCGTTTTTTTCCCCCAGCACTGCATATGTTTTTCTGGCATTTCCGTTTCTGCTGGCAGAGCCTCATTTCCTCAGAGAGAATACATGCATTTCATTGATGATTGGTCAGGCATTGAATCCTCCCTGACTTCTGTTATTCCAGAATACACAGGTGCAACCTCCCTAGCCCACCCCCTGAATGAACAGCTGGAAATGAAATTCCATGTTGTAAGACTGCCTCATTTCAGCCTCATGTCAGCTTTCACCTGCAATACAAGCTTCAATCCTCTTATCTAAGTTCAGAGCAAAACAAAAGCAAAAATCCCTACTACTATTTTGGCTCCAGTCACCATGCAAAAATCTTTTCACAATAAGCAGTAAGTTGTTCAATAAAGTCTTGGTTATGAGAAATGCACAAAGCCAAAAGCATGTGCCACCTTAGAGCAACTCATCTTAGACACCAGCATGCATTTGCTCACACAATTTCTGTGATGATACGTTGCATTCATGGTAATCATGCTCAAAAAGTATACGTGCATTTTAGGAAATATGGAGCCACTTGGCTTCTCTTTCAAGTTGGGCATCCCAGGACCTGAAAAACAAAGTTACTTTTGTGACATGCCAGCCATGGAATTGTAGAAAAATAAGGCTAGAAGGGACCTAAGGAGGTCATCTAGCCCCACCCATCCTCAAGGCAGCATCAGCCCTGTCTAGTGATCTCATCCAAATGAAAAGGATAAGACTTTTTTCTTTTTACACACACAAGTTTAAACCAAATGGTAACTCTTCAATCTTATTCATGCCTGCTTAATTAAGAGAACGCACTGCATCACTAGCTCTAAAAATAAGACTGTTTTTTAAATGCGGTTTTGTTTTTTTGGAAATGCACTGCTACTCTAGAATATTAAGAAAAAGAATAAGTAATGCTGAGAACTGAACTGTTTATAAAACAAAATCTTTTAACTAATGCACTTTGCTATTTAAAAAGAAATTTAAAACCATAAAAAGAAAATGAACTATGAAGTTTAATACCAAAAACAGAAAAGAAGGGAAAGTGGGAGAAGTAGTAATATAGCTTATAGAGTAAAATTGCAAAGGAGAAATTTGAGGGAAGACAACAACACAGCAGAATAAATCAAATGAGGTAACTTGTTCCTACAAGAAGCCAAGAACAGAGAGAACACAAGGATGGAGGAAAAAGTGGGAGGGATAGTAAAACTATGCAACAGTGATGATGCTTGGAAGCTATGTAGTATCCTTATGCCAGGCTATCCAGAGGTGCAATTTTTTTTTAATTAAAGCCGCATGCACATTTACACACAGTCCAGGATTTGGTTGCAGTAACTAGAGACAGCCACCCTATTATTTACGCAGCTTGGGGTCCTGCTCAAGTAGGGCATAGAAACACATGTTTAATCTGCAGCACAGGTCTAATCCCAGTGACATCAGTAGGGCTATTCAAGCATGTGCTTAACTTCAAATACTGAACACTTTACTGGAGAGTTGTCTGAATTCTCACCTACCATCATTCATCACCATAGGCAAATTTTACTTCTGCCTAGGGACAATTTGCAAAGACAAAACCAACATAAAAAAATATTAGATAAAATAGACAACTTATTTGAAAACACATAATATATTTACCAAGCAATGCACATTCTTAGTATGTAGAAAGATATGCAGAAAGGATATTTTATCCTTGTTCAGCTTGTACTCACTAAATGCATCCCCAATAATGACAGAAGCCATGGGGAAAGAGACAAACCCTTAAGTATACTAAGAAAATGTCACAGCTTAACTATTTTGACCAGGAGATGAATTGGCACACCAATATTTCAGATTTCATACTCTGAAAACTGGTTCATTTCAGGATAAGCAGATTTGCTTTGACTATTATTTATGTTTGATTCCATTATTTTTATTGCAGTTTAAGGCTCACTTCAGTTTGTCATGGGTGAACATAAAAGGCAAACCCATGATAGTTTAAACAGTTGAGTCACAGTACAAGTGAAAAAGAGGTAAAATTTATCAACGTAATGCCCTTATCTGTGTTTCCAAATACTTTTTTCCTCTGACAAAACAACTTAGACAACTTGATGAAGCACAGCATTTAGTTTTTGACACTTTTAGCTTTCAAGATACTGTACAAATACAAGTTTTCCTTCTCTCAAAAATGTTTCTGCCCTAACAAAACTGGTAAGCTAATCTGCTGAGCAAGCAAAGTTATTTAGATATATGGATAAATAAAGCAAAATACAATACAATAAAATAAAATAAAATAAAATAAAAAGCAAAAAACAAAAACAATTTCTTAGCCAGGGATGAATGAATGAAAGAGCTTATTCAACTCATTAAGATACATTACTATATACTGCTACTGTTTTAGCCCAATTATTTTTTTTTAAACCTTGGAATGAAGTAATTTTCCTCCTTCTGTGATAATTATTTTTTGTGGGTTTCACTGTTTACAAGTGTAACTGAGAAACTGTTAATTGAAATAAAGAATGAGTCATTGTTTCCCCCTGTTTTGCCAACATTCTGATTTGTGTCAATCCAGACTTAATTATTAGATTTTCTTTTATTCCAGAAGCATAACAGGTTATATAAAATTTGGCCCCAGACAAAGATTACATGGATTTTAAGAAATTAAACAATTAAGTGATTAAAATGCACAATTAAAATTGGGCTCAACTGTCTTTAATGAATCATAGAGTTTGGGGACTCTTGACTATTAGAAACCGCTAGCATGAGAAAAGACTTTTATCCCCAAAAAAGTGAAGTCTTTAAAGACATTTCAGGTAGTCTTATCAACCATGGTATATGGTCCATCACTAATAACATCACTAAAGTCAGGTTTCTATCTGCCATCCTAGTTAATTCATTTGGAAAGTTAATTGAGTGCCATTGACAAAGGGCACAGTTTTCAATAGGCGGCCAACCATGCATTCCACTGATATTTGCTGTACAAATATGGAGCATGGGAAACTCATTTACTCTTGTAAACATATTCCATAGGACTGCCGTTGTAAATAGCTGTTAATGGAGGAAACAAACCGCATGTAGTGCTAATAAATAAACATATGCAATTACTTGCAAACTTTAGGAAAACAAAATTGTGATGAAGACTCCCTCTTTTTGACTCGATTGGTTTTTGGATTGTAAGTGGATCAGCAATGCATATGCTCACTGTGGAAAGGATGTGTACAGTGACCACTCTGGATCAGAAGCAAAAGATCAGGTCCACTAAATCAGACACCTACACACAGAGTCAAAATGTAAACCTGCGAGAGGAACACTTGCCCGTTCTATTGGTCCTGTATAGAAATGTTCCACGAATATATATGAGGCGTTACCTACAGTTACAACAATTATATTTCTAAGATAAAAAGGGGGTAACTTTTGTGGTAATGTGTTTTTTGAATCATGAATTATTCTGAAAACAGAGTGCCCTTTTATTAATACTTGTGCGAATGTCACCTAGGGCCCTTGTATCTGTATTCGGCATTTAGTAGCTAAAAATATTCCTGGTTTAATTTTTCTTTCTTAGATAAGATAGCTAAATAAGTAACGTGGACGTGATTTACCATGTAAGGGCTTATTACACCATGACTAGTAAAAAGCACTAGAGGGCATGTCAGAACAATTTTACCCTCATGTCCTTTCAGTCCTACCTTACTGCCAGGTGGCGCTTTAGGACAAGAAACGCCCGGCCACAGCACTTTTGCCACTGTCTTTGCCTGGGTGCAAGTTGCATGGGGTAGTCAGGGGGCTGAGATGCAAAATCTCTCTGTGCAAAGCTAACCCCCAAGCATGGAGCGCTTGGGCACTTTTTTGGCGCCAAACCTTTCTGTGCAAAGCCCCGCAGGGCTTCCCAAGTGTACACAAGCATCTCCCAAGGCTGGGTGAAGAGGGGGCACCCTTTGGGCAGCATGCTGTTTCCACAGGGTGCTGGATACCCTTCGGGCTACCCTCAAGTATGCTCAGAGCGTTGCCTCTCCCCTGGCTCCGGGGTCCCAAAGGGCATCATCCCTTGCCCTAGCCCAGTACCCCTCGCTTTCCCTGGATGCAAGGTGCATGGGGCACTTGGGCACTTTTTTCTGGCCCCAAACCTTCCCGTGCAAAGCTCCGCATGTTTTGGCACAAAATTTTCACACGTTTACCAGGGGAAGTGGGGTCTGGCCCCTTGAGTGTCTAGAAATTCATGGAGCAGTAACTAACTCGGGTGCGCACGCTGTAGACTTTTGAGGTGAATGAGAGATGGCTACACACCAGAGGCACAAGGACGCAGCCCTGCGGGACACTTGCTCCTGGGTGGCACAGCACCTTTTCCATAAGAGTGCAGCCTGCTGCTTGCTGCTCGTGTCGGGTGCAGTATTGCCTTTCAGTGCAGGATGAGGCAGCTTTTCGCGACACTTGAAAGAAGATACCCCGACCTCTTTCACAACCAAACGGGACGTTTACACACATAGGTAAGTGAGAACAAACACTTGGCTGTGCCCGCAGGGATGGTGGCTTGCATTGTTTACTTTATCTTTCATGTAAATGGGGTTTAATTGCCGTGAATGAAGTTGCTAGGTATCCAACAGCATCATGTAGTAGCAGGGAAATTTTTGAGGGGTGTGTGGGGGAAACCTCTTCACTACCCTTCCTTGCCCTCAATTGCCTTTCTCCACTTCCCCTGCCCCTACACTCACGTACAGGAGGGGTACCCCCATTTCAGGGCTGGTATGACTGCATGGTGGTTTTACAATACAAATTCTTCTGCTCTTAACTTCTCCCTCCCTCCTATTTCTAGTTCCTGAATGCTATGCTTTATATTATGCTACTACCGTCAGGGAAAGCACGCAGAAGAGAAGAAGACAAGCCAAAGGAGAAGAAGACAAGACAAAAAGGATGGTAATGTCACTGCCAGGTGCCTATTCAATACTCTTAATATCCTATCCTGCCAGGTGTCTATTCAATACTCTTAATATTTAGACTCAAAACAAACAAAAACAGCCTATGAGAATTCACCATTAGCCTCTCTCTGCCTCCCTGTAGACAAGTCCTTGTATTGTGTGAATACATGAGCAACTAAGCTTGCATTTTAAATAATCCCTTCATAATTTAAAAAATTAATATTTCTGTTTCATATATGACTATGCCAATATTTACCAATGAATACCATTTTTGTCCCTTTTCTGCCCTGCTTCCAGCCTTC
>NW_005842147.1:691106-698189 GCF_000455745.1 Alligator sinensis | reverse complement strand
TGCTGCTGATGCTACATGCCCTGGCCTGCAGTGCAGTGTGCAAGATTTAAAAATGCTAAAAACTTACAAATGGTCAAGCTATTCCAAGCAGCTACCTACTGAAATATGCTTTGTTAGCTCATTTCAAGGAACATGTATGTAATGTTCCTTTTTCTTTGTCTTCTCATGTAGCCCAGGTAATTAACCCAAGTAATTATGCTTTCCCTGTGGCTAGGGGCTCCCTCTCACCACTCCTGGTTGGAGCTAGCTGATGTGCCCTGCCCTCTCCTCTCACTACTGCTACAGTGCAGTTTTTCCAACAACTTGGAACACAACTTGCACAGTCCCTCCAAGCCTCCTATCCATTGGACTACCAGGTACAGTAAACTCTCTGGTAACTGGCACCTTACACGCCGACATGCTCTGTTAAGCTATTATCATTGTTTTAAAAAAGGTCCCCTGCCCAGATTGTCACTCTAGGCCCCTGCCTGACTTGGCGCTATTCTACCAGGAAGGTCAACTTGTGGGCTACATGTGCTACCTCCCTCCCTCCCTCCCTCTTATGCTTCACCACTTGTAGACCCAAGGCATCCCAGCTTGTGCACACTCTCTCTCTCTCTCTTTATTTACAACAGCAACAGTACTGAAACTGAAATATTACTGAACTGAAATATCTAGCCTTCTCCCCCAGGTGCTTTCTAGGGCTGTGCGAAATTTCACCCCGTTTTTCATTTCGAAGCTGTTTCGATGCATTTCAAGCTCGAAACAGTGATATTGAAATGAAACAAAAGCCTTTGAAACAGTTTCGAAATGAAACAAGGGCACTTGAAATGTTTTGAAAGTTTCAAAACATTTTGAGCTTTGAAGCCAGGTTTACTTGGCTTCAGCGCTGGTCCCAGCCAGCAGCAGCAGCAGCCTCCTGTCATCCGGCAGGCAGATTGGGGACTGCCCGTACCCCTGGGAGGGCTGGGACCAGCACTGGGCGCAGCCTGCACCCAGGGCAGGTCCCCACACGAGCTGATTTGCCCTGGGCCTGCCTATCGCTGGTCCCAGGCAGCAGCACCAGTCTTGTGTGACCTGGGAGGCAGATCAGGGGCCCGCACACCCGGGAGCAGATTGGCACAGCCCCTGCAGCCCTCCTGGGGGTGCCATCAGGCCCTATCTGCCTGCCGGATGACAGGAGGCTGGTGTTGTCAGCTGGGGCCAGTGGCAGTGCCTATCTTCCTGGCACTGGGTGCAGGCTGTGCCCAGTGCTGTCCCAGGCAGCAGCAGCAGCCTCCTGTCATCCAGCAGGCAGATCCAGGGCTCGCCTGTGCTCCCAGGAGGGCTGCAGAGACTGTGCAGGCCCCTGATCTGCCTGCTGGATGACAGGAGGCTGGTGCTGCTAGCTGGGGCCAGCGGCAACATCGATCTTCCCAGTGCTGGGTGGGTGAAACGTCAAAACAGCATCGAAACAGCCAAACACTTTTGACGAAACAAAATGGAACGGTGCTTTCGAAACAAAACAAAACTCAAATCAAAACACCGTTCCATCGAAACATCAAACGTCGAAGTGGAACAATGCTGTTTTGCACTGCCCTAGTACTTTCCCCATGGCAGGGGACTCCCTCTCAGCACTCCTGGTTGGTGTTGGCTTGTGTGCCCTCTCCTCTCACTACTGCTACAATGCAGTTTTCCAACAACTCCCTCCCTCTTGCCTATGCTTCACCACTTAGACCAATGGCATCCCAGCTTGCGCGTGTGCACGCATACACACACACGCACACACACGCTTTCTTGCACTGCAATAAACACTTTCCTCAGGTCTGAAACCTGGTAACTCTCTGCCAGGAAAGGGCCTCACTCCTCACTCCCTCTTCCTCCAGCTGCAGATACACATGCACACACAGCACCCTGCTTTGTGCTGGCGAAAAATGGGTACTAAAAATGCTCAGTTCTTTCACTGCACAGAGCAGCTGTCTTTTTGTTTTTTTCAGTAGAATCTAAAAAAAAAAGGGTTTTCCATAAAAATCAAGACCAAGATTACATGCAGGTTTGAACAGTGTTGATTGGAAGTAAACTCTGTGCTATGTTATTCTTTTTAAATGCACACCTTGGGAAGTGGGGTGCATGCTGTGGTGCTGGGACAAATATTTTGGGGGTACAGACTTAAGAAGATGGTTGGTCAGAGATAGTAGGCTGTCAGTGGTAATTCTTGAAGTGGCAGTCCTGTTAAAATGATTTAAGAATGACTCACTGTTCTTCACAAATGTTTAAGAACTGATGAGAGCTTGCTTGTTGTTTGTGGACAGGTGCTCCTTCATCTTCATCTTCAAGAGCAGCTGCTAACGCTCAACATCAACATAATTATTGAAAAAAACCCAAGAAGCTAAGGAAAGTATTCTTCATCTACTGACAGACTCGTCTGAAAGCACGGCTACGTCCAGTGCAGAAATAACATCCGAATTGAAAGATGTGTGCAATGTGTTAAAGCGTAGTGAGCAAGCCAATTTGGAGGTTATGAAATTAACTAGTAATGACACGGGACAGTGTTTTAAGGAATTAAATCAGAAGGTCGATCTCATTTTGAAGGGGGATCGAAGGTTCAGACAGGAGTTTGTAACAGTTTCATGAATACCGATGTACTAGGAGCAGCACTGAGAGTAGCCCACCCCAAAAAAACTCTCCAATCTCTTGCAAAGGAGAGATGTTTCTCATGTAGCTGCAAGAGGAGAGCCCCAAGGCACTTCAGGGCTGATGAGGAGGAGGAGGAGGAGGAGGAGGAGTGGGATGCTGATGTGACCCAGGGAGGGTGCAGGAGGGGGGCATCTTGTGGGGGAGCAGGTTCTCGTGACTAGAGTTTTCTATGACCCCCCCAGAATTGGTGTGCTTCTCCCTCCCTCATGTACTGCCAACTCAGTATTTGCAAAGCAGATTGCACTTCAATGTACCGGGGGCTGCATGGGGTCTGTGAGACCCAGGTTATGTTCACAATCTTTATCTCTCTACCTACTTTAGGAATTCTTTTTAAATCTCTGATAGAAATAAAGTATCTCAAAAAGACTTAAAAATACAGGACACTCTTCAATTTTCCATACAAGACGCTGGGTGAAAATCTTTTGTGTCACTGGGTGGGGTGATACAGGGAGGCACCCAATAATATGAATCCCAAAGCTGGTGACAGCCAGCTTGGGGCCAGCATGACCAAGGCTAGCGTCTTGTGGCTGAGGGCACTTATCAATTAGATCACCAGCCATTAGGCCTTTACAAAGTCATTAGGGGAAACACGCTACATAATGTAGCATAAATTAGGTACGGGGAACAGCAGGAAGACAGACAGTTGCAAGATGCCTTTGCGCTGCCCACTGTGCCAACCTTCTCATGAGACATGGGCAGCATCTTGGGGTACTTCCCTACACACTCCATTGTAGTGCACACTACTGTGTACATGCTGCAGTACAACCACCTTCCCAGTACGAAACCAGTAGGAATGCCAGTGGGAACGCTGCAGACATCTGTGCTTTGGGGATAAAGAAGAGTCCAGGACAGTGGTAAGTTGGCAGATGGTGGGGTAGCTTGCAAAAGGACAGTGATTTGGAGTTGAATTTTTAGAACAGGGTAAATGCTCAATGTCATATTCCCTGACAGCTCTTTGAAGGCCTGACAGCAGATACAGCAATGCAGACCGAGGAGGACTGGTATCAACAAGGATACAGATTCATTATTTAGGTACGTATGTAATGGAAAGAATTGTTAAATACAGTTCTGTCCTTTGATAAGAAAGTCCAAGTACTTGGATTCTCATATTTAGCAACACGTCGTAGAATACAAATTTCAAATTTTTTTGGCAGGAGTGAAACCTGGCAGAGGAGCATGACGACAGAGGAAGAAGAAAATTAATCTTTCTTTCTAAAAGTTAAATTATGTGATTAAATTAACGTACTTGTTTTTTAATATTTTAGTTAACTTAGGTTATTAAATTTTTTTTAATACAATCCAGCCTTGCTGGAATTGAGGAAAATGCAAAGAGGGGTGGAAGAGGAGCAAGAAAATAGGGGAATGCAGGAGCAGAGGTGCCCCCAACTCTGGGCAGGAGCAAGCAGGGGGAAAAAAGTATGGGGTCTGGGTGGAAAGAGTCTGAGGCTGACTTGGCCAGCCAGATCACTGTGATAAGCAGCAGGCAGTACAGCAGGGGTGGGGGTGCCCCCCCAACTCCTGGCAGGAGCAAGCAAGGGGGAAAAAAAGTTTGGGGTCTGGGTGGAAAGAGACTGAGGCTGATAAGGATAGCCAGAAGCAAGGTGCGTGCAAAAAGGCAGAACATATTTTCTTGGATATCTCATTTTTCATCAATCTAATATAAGCAGTAAAATAAGCAGTAAAAATTTTCAGAATTAGCACCCGGCGTCCAGAAAAAAAATCAGTGCAGGAGAAATTAGATGAATTTCCATGGATTTTCGTGGATTTACAAGTGAACCCAAGCGGCAGCTGGTGGTGCAATAGCTGCAAAGCTGGAAAAAAATCACGTTTTGGGGCTTAAGTCAGATCCACGTTACAAATTTAAAACAATAAAAATAACCTCATGGAAGATATTTAGGAGCTAAAAATAAAGCATGTTAGAGGTGTTTTAAATTACCACAAAGAAAAACCTAAAAGGATAAAATCATCTGATAACGTGGACACACAGACACGATTTAGCTAGCTTAATGGCGATTTTTGTAACGTGGTAATAGGAAAAGTGTAACATGGTAACAGGAGAGGTGTGATATGGACAAGCGCCCTTATAGAGTAGGTCAGCAAACTGTTTTTCCCCCACCATGAAAACATTCAAGTTTTCAACTTTTTTTCCTCAGAACTAGAAAAAAGTTCCAAGTTAGTCAAGTCAGCATTTTCTCATTAAAAAAAAAAAAAATCATTACATCCAAAAATTCCCAACCAGTTCTAGTCTCTACTGCCAGCTTCTTACTCATCAATACAATGGATCCATACATCAGAGTGGAGATTTTTTCCCTTGAAAACTTGGCCTTCTGAATGAATATATTATAAAACACTGAATCACTGCATTAGTTGGGTTAATCACAGCAACAACATATATCTGGTAAGGCTCTTGACAGATCATCATCCAATCTCTCCAGCTTGAGGCACCATAATATGTACCTAGACCATCCCTGATCAGTGTTTGGAAGCTCTTAGGAAAAGGTTAGACAGGAACAGGAAGGTTTTGGACTTTCCAAGTAGTATGTTCCAGTAAGTGACCTCAGCTAACCATAACTAGAGAGTTTTTCCTGTCTAACCTAAATCTCACTTGCAGCAAGCTGATTACTTCTGCTCTTCATGCCCACCATGGGTAAAACGAGTTATCTTTGTCTTCTTCACAAGACAGTCTTCTAATGTGTGAAAAACTGTTGTGTCCCTCCAGTCCTCTTTTTCCAGGCTAAACAAACTCAATTCTTTTAACCTTGCCTTCAAGATCTATTGTCTAAACTTCTTTTATAATTGTTTCCTTGCTTATGTTTTCTCTTGACTTGTTGTTCTCCTCCCAACTTCCTGCCTTTTGTCTATATCTACTTGAAATGCAGTGTGCAACGATGGACCCCACCTCACCTAAATGGCCCACTGGGGTAGCATGGTTGAAGGCACATCAGTTTCTATAAGGTAGCCAACGGCACATTAAAGAGAAAAGTGTCCAGTTGCCTTTGGCTTCCCAGCACAAGTGCCCATTTATATCCAGATTGACTAAAGGCCTTTTATTAGGAGTCTGGGGTAAGGCTGAAAACTCATACTTCAGAAAGTGACCTTAGCCACTCCACCACCTTCCACAACCATCTTAGAAAGTACCTATCCACTTAGCATCTAATGAAGTCAACTGTGGATGAGGAAAGTATATGCATCTTTAATTCAGTTAGTCTATAAGGTGCACCCTGCCTTTCACCTAACTTCAGACTAACATGGCTAAGAATCTTAATTATTTTTAAACAAATTTGTGTCATCTGGCCATTAAATAACACACACAATAGGAAAGCAAAAACTTGAAATAGATGCAACTAATTCAGCAGCACAAATAACAGATTCTTAAACTTTGCTGTTTTACAGATGAAGCAGAAAGTACAGTCAAAATATTTTTTTTTTCTAAAATGCACATTTTTAATCGGTCTGGTGAATAAGTTAATGTATACTTAGCACAGCCAAGAGAGGGAGGTATATGCAGCCAGGAAGAAAAAGACAGATTTGAAGGTATGTGCTTCAGTGAGATGGATGCTCCCCTGGAAGCTAGCAGGCCTGGTGCCCTCTTCCCAGTGGGGTAGAAACTTCTCTGCTGTTCTCCATCCAATGAATATTAGAGTGGAAGGTGAAGTAGCTCAGCTTTAAGTTAGGGGTGACTGGATAACGCTTATCCTGCTGCCTGGTAGTTACAGCATTGTCCTGGAAAGTCAAAGAGAGAGAGATTCAACACCCCCCAGGATGAGGGGGGATATAGCACTGTTAGCTGTGCTGATTGAGAGAAGACTTTCCTTATACTCCTAAGGAATTCAGTCATAGATTTCACAGTGGTTAGCGCTAACATTTCTCTATTATAGCCTGTACTGAAGCACATGACTATCCTAATCCTTACACGTTACATTGCACCATATACAGTTCTATTGTAACACCTTCCTCAAGCACTGTTTACCACATATTAGTAAAAACATTACAATGATTTTTGCTGCATGGCTATGTAGCCCTGTGGGGTAAGGCCAACTCTCAGGAACTCAATATTGCGCTGTTAGACAGGAGGGTGTGACACAATTGCACATATACAAAGACACAAATCAATTAGGTGCATACATACACACACACATTACCAGCGCAGGCACATATGCATCCAAACCAGCCTAGGCACATGCATACCTATCACCAACTCAAGCACATACACTATACACCCCAAAAGTTAGTCACAAATCACTAATTCGTATATCATGCACACAATGCTATATATACACACACACTCACTCACCAGTTCACACACATACAACCCACCTACACATACACACAGGTAAGTTCCTAACTTGGATGGTACAGTGTGTGTGTGTGTGTGCTTGGGGTACCTGGGATACTTGGGGGAAGGTTCAGGTGAGAGAGAGAGTTAAA
>NW_005842147.1:689030-691082 GCF_000455745.1 Alligator sinensis | reverse complement strand
GAACCAGTGGACTACAGAGAAGCTGGCTGAGGAACTGAGGCTTGGATTTACTTAAGGTAGACTGGGGCTGGAAACTGAGACAGACAGCTGAGATATTGGGGGGGAATGGCAGATAAGTGGTGGCAAGGAGGAGACAGCCAGGAAAGAAGTTGAGGCAGAAACCTGGTTGCTCAGGGGAAAAGGAAAAGGCAGTGGGGATAAGACAGTGGCAAAGAAACAGGGGGGTTGGAAGCAGAGAGGAGCTCAGGACAGGTGTTGGAGGTGGCAGTGAGCCAGAAGCAGGAGAGGGAGATATGAGACAGAATTAGAGGGGCAAGGAACAGAGATTGGAGCAGGGTCAGATCATAGTAAAGCAAAACCCAACTTAGGGGTCCAAATAACAGTTTTATTACACAGCCAACACACTACACAGCCCCATGAAGTTATTGGTTCACACACATGCACACACACACAAGCACTTACAATGGCAGCAGGAGAAAGAGACTCAGGAGAAGGGTTGGAGTCCAGGTAGGGAAGAGACGCAGAGTCCAAGACCTTGGTTGAAGAACAGGTGGGTGATAGCTACCTATCCAGGCTGGAAAGAAGTCCTTGTCCAGTAGGTGTTGTCCAGAGGGGGGTCACTGGCAGGGCCTCTGGATGGATAGGTGGTGTGGCATGGTGCTGGTCCAGATGGAGAGGGCGTCCCACTGGATCTGTCTTCACTGCCCCTTTTTATAGGGGCAGACCCTGTGTGACTCTAGTGACAGCAGGCATGCCGTCATTACAGGCCATTCAGTAGAGGCCTGCTACCATTGTATTTCAATCATTCCCAATCATTCTCATTCATCCAGGAACAAATTTACATGGGAGGGGTACATGAATCATACAGTTGTGACACAGGGGATGCCCGGGCAGAGCACACAAGATGGAGACTTGACATACAAAATGGAAACTTGACATTACTTTGGTTCACTTACAAACACAGGCCTAAACCATACAATATCCATATGAAACAATAAAAAACAATATGAAAATGATAACAATACAATATACAACAGTAAGAATCAATACAAACCTAATAATAATACAATATAAAACAGTGGATATCCAAAACCAAAAAATTGCTACCAAAATAAAAATGTTAAAGCTTATCCTAAGTCTGAGCTCGCTTATGCTTGTCTATAGGGAATAGAAAGGGAGAGAAAGAAAAGCCAGAAATAATTGGGGAAGGGAAGGGGGAATGCATATCTATTGTGTATATATATGTATTAAAAAAGAAAAACTGGGGGTTTTGCTACAGCTATTTCCACACTGCATGATGTAGCATGTACTTTTTACATTATATAATGTTAAAAAACAAGTTTGTTTGTTTGCATATACTCATTTCCATGTTCTGTGTAGTACTACACACATACTGCACTGTTGCCACTGGGTGATTTATTTCCTTTTCTTCTCAGCACACTGCTATAGTTGTGTTAGCTCTGCTGGAGATGATTGTTACACCTCACCATTACCCTCCAAAGAAGAAAGGACTGACTCTATTAGGATTTGTCTCCATCGCCTACATCAGTTGGTAAGAATCATATAGTATAAACCTAGAGATTTTCTTTAGCTGCCCTTTTCTGATAAAAAGACATACAAAAAACTAGAACAGGCAGGCGAGGTTCTTTGGGTGAATCTGATATCTTTTATTAGACCAACTTAAATAGTTGGAAAACAATTTTAAGCAAGCTTTCTGGTTCAAAAACCCTTCGTCAGGCTGAGGAAGTTTAAGCAGTTGGTGTGTGCTCTTCCTGTATAGAATGAAACGTAAAGAAGCCAGGGGCTGGGCTGGTATGCATACAAGACAGGCAGTCACTGAAGATATAGATCAGGAGTCGGCAACCCCTGGCACGCATGCCCAGCATGGCACGCAAGGCCATTTTGCTTGGCACGCCACAGCACAGCTGTTTGGAGCCTCCCAGCTGCAGCCAGCCCCAGCTCTGGGAAGCTGCTGCCAGGGATGGAGCCTGGGCTGCTCCCAGCAGGGCTTCCAGCATGGTGTGCCTAGCAAAATGGCCTTGCGTGCCCTGC
>NW_005842147.1:655994-688989 GCF_000455745.1 Alligator sinensis | reverse complement strand
CGGGAGACTCTGAACAGCTGCACCGGGCTCCGGGATCCGCTCCACACCAGTGCGTGCACCTACGCATCTGAGCAGGCGGTGGGGGAGGCAGCGCAGCCCCGGTTTCTCCCCCACTCCTGGCATGGAGGTGATGAGCTTGGTGCAGCTGCAGCAAGCAGAATGCAAACAGCTCTGCTGGGCTGCACAGCTCTGGCATCAGCTCTGTGCTGTGGGTGACTGCACAGACACCTCAGTGTGGGCTGTGCTGCCCTGCTGTCCGTCCTGAGGTGCACACTTTGGGGGGGGACAAGGGGCAGTAGAGCTTGGGGGCAGGGGCTTTGGGTGTGGGGCACAGGGCAGCAGGGCTGGGGGGCAGGGGCTCTGGGTGGGGGGGCACAAGCAGGGCATCCTGCCATGTACCCCTTGCCCTCATTTTGTTTTTCTGCTATGCGGGCACTCCAGCACCTTCCGAGGTAGGCATTGTGGTGTTTTTCAGCACTCCGGCCAAAAAACGTTGCCTACCCCCAATGTAGATTGAGGAGTCAATGGGTGAGAGACAGGCTGGGTGGGGGGGAGAGGAGGGGGATGAATAGTGGAAAAGTACCTGGGGAGTCAGATGTCAGGCAGGTTATAATGTCATAAATCCAATGTCTGTATTTAGTCCATGATTTTTAGTATGCAGGAGGTTGATGAAGTGGAGTTCATAGGCTCGTCTCTGGGAAGTGTTTTGTAAGTTTCCTTTGAGGATCAGGACTGAGAGATTGGAGAGAGAGAGTAGTTTTCTTGTGAGAAATGTGGCCCCATTTTTTTAATTGTGTTTCTGATAAGCAAAGTTATGTGTTTATGTGGTATGTATTTATATGGTATAATCACAGTATACCATTTTATAGAAAAAACAGTGTGGGGGAGAAGGGAGAGAAGTTATACTTTGAATAGTCAGATGACAGTCCAAAAAAAAGCGATCATGAGAGTAGTCTCTACCCAGGTACAGAGGAGACAAACATGGCTCCTGAAATCACACACATTATCCTCTGCTAATCCAGGATCTCACATAAAAGGCCAGTTGTACTGAATTACCACAAGCCAGGGGATGGTTTGCAATGCCTTTACGTGGGCGTCATTCTCAGCTTGCTTCCAACAGTCAGAGTTTATTAACCTAGTACAATTCTTTTAACCCAGTCCTCTGCCAACATTTTGATGAAGATATGCCTCATTCATACAAACAACAGCTTTCCTAGAAGTAGGGCAAGCATCATGATAATGTGAGAATACTGACTAAGCTCACTTAAGATACCATTAATTAAAGGTCATGGTGCTGTTTACCTTCCAGTGTGCAATATCACCCACTACAAATACTCAAAGAAACAGCGGGCAAAATCTGCACAGTGCTCATAGCTGAAGGCATTTCCAGCCTGAGTCTCTCTCCAGCCTGGGAGTTCCCACTGGAGAGACTTGCTCCTGATAATAAGCCAGTCAGGCCAATGAAGGCCAAACCTGGTCACATCTTGCACTGGCAGTTGCTCCCAAGGCCTCCTTTGAGTTGCTATTTTCTTCGTGGAATACATAACTCATTGTAGCCCTTGGTATCCTCATGGTTGGGCTCCCAAACAGACGAGCGTCTGCTGATGGTCCTTAACATAACCATGACGTGTCCTTTGTGTCACAGCTCCTTGCTACTGAAGCAAAGTTTTTAAAATAAAAAATTGCTATTTATGTTAAAAATCTGCATCCAATCCATATATGTGCCCATTCTTTACTACAGCTGCCTGCACCAATGGCACAGCAGTCCTATCTTACTGCCTTGTGCTCCAGAAGTGACATCTGATGGTTCCTCTTTCCTCCATATCTACAAGTTCAGTTGATCCATTTGCAATCTGGGCCAGTGAATTGGGAGAAACCACTAAAAACTGTTTCAGAACAGCTTTAGGACCTTTCCACTCCATATACTTTTTCCTTAAGGACCTGCTACTGACTTCATAACAGAAATCAGATTTCTGCTATATTCACAGTGGAAGATTGTTTCCAAACATGGGAGACTGCCACTTGCAGTAAAGAACTTGAATGCTTGAAGGGACAGATTTTGCTACTCCACGTGATACTTAATAGAAATGTATGATACAAGTAGTCCTGTAGAAATCAAATCAAGGGTGTAAAGACTCTGGCCAATCTTCCTTTTCTCTGGGTTTTCAGAACTCATGTTATCACATTCTAAAACTTCAAGAAAAGAAAACAGATTGCCCTTTTTTCTTTCAAAGGTAAAAGTCAATCTAACAAAAACCATGGCAAGAGATGCCCCAATCAGAAAGGTACATGTGCTTTTGGAGAATGGG
The DNA here is from genome assembly GCF_000455745.1 of Alligator sinensis. Taxonomy (NCBI): domain Eukaryota; kingdom Metazoa; phylum Chordata; order Crocodylia; family Alligatoridae; genus Alligator; species Alligator sinensis. Next base: position 686,680 of record NW_005842147.1, on the reverse strand, counting down.
GCCGTGAAGGAGTGGAAATCCTACCACCTCTCTCAGCCCCACGAATATGAGCTAAGTACTGCATCTTGAGATAAAAATAAAACCCAAACTAGATTTTGGACCTCTAAACCACTACTCCATCACTTTCCAGTAATGTTTCCACACTCCAACTCTCTCACAATCTAAAACATTTCAGTTTTATCAGGCAATAGATTCTTGGGCTCCATTTCAGCATACAACTTTTCTGTTGTGAATTAACCAGAATCTCAAGTAGGGAATTTGCATCAAGATGTTTTTTTCCCCTTTCTGGATCTTGCATATCTCTTTGAATACCTCCTCTGGGACTACTTTTCTTCCTTCAATGACTGTATAGCTTCCATTAACATTAATGAAAATGACACACACAAAATGAGAAGACTGCATAAACCCTGAGCAGTCTTCCTCCTTAGATATTTTTGGGTTTCTGATGTGAACAATTCTGCTTCTGAATCCTATATTGATTTGATTAACCTTGCTATACCTGCAACATCATGCAATACTTCCTATACTTGCCCCAAAGCATCCAGAGGACTTCAAACTTATCCTGAATTTTAATTTTTTTCTTTAGTCTAGTTACTGTATTCATTATCACAAAACTATTTAAGGTTTGGGGTTCTTTCACCTAATTTGAGTCATATTTTCAAAATAATGAGATAACGATTATTACACATGAGATAAACAGATAATCACACATGCCCAAGGGGAAAGTTGCAAATGGAAACCTGTAGGATGGGTTTAAATATTGATAGTGATGTTGACTTACCGAGGTCCAGTTGAAATTTGGTCCTCTCTAGCCATAGTCCAAATCTTCACTGGAATCAAAATTTTCAAACTTGGGTGCCTATTGGCAGGTATCTAAATAAGTATTTAGATGCCTAAACAATAAGCCTGACTAAACTAACCACAGGATCTATCAAGCTAAAAGAGAACCGAAAGGCTTAGTGCCTCTGAAAAAGCTCTTGTTGAAGTTCATGAACACAAACTCAAGTACCTAACTGAAGGGCCCAACTTTGAAAAATTTGATTCATACAATTCGGTTCCTAATTACAGAGAACAAAGACTAGAATCACTTTGTTTTATTTCATTCAACTTTTATAGCTTATTCAAACATAGGTATAGGCTGCACATAATTAAAAAAATAAAACCACATCATCAATTTCCCCAACTGAAATTCCAGTTGCTCTCTAGGGCTAGGGACAGACATTACACATAAACCGGTTTAAGCGATCAGAAACTGAGTTAAACCTGTAACAGAACAGATGCTCAGTGCACATAAACCAATTTGAAAATGGCCAAAACCGGTTTGAGTTAAACCTGGTTGAATGTAGTATCAGACTTAACTGATTTGGGTCAAACCAGTTTATGCAATGTGTCTGTCCCAGACTCCTTGCTGGTTTAAGTTAAATCAGAGCCCCCCAACATCCCAGCATGCTCTCTGGACTGGGTGGGACTCTCTGCTCCAGAATGCTCTGGCAGAGACTTGCAGGCACAGCAGGGTCTGCTGGCTTCCCCGTGCCCCCTTCCTCCTGCCCCTTCACCACTCGCTGCTTAAGCAGGGATCCCTTCCTCCTCTCTGCCATAGCACAGACCATAGCCAGCATGTGATATGCTAGCTCATGCTGTGTAAGGCTCCAGCAGAGACTGCAGACACAGCAAGGTCTGCCTGGCTTCCCCCTGCCCTGCCCCCCGCTGCTCAAGCAGGAAATCCCACCCCCTCCTCCATCTCCTACAGCAGGGACCCCAGCCCCATGAACCCTAGGCATGTATTATACTAGCTAATGCCAAGAGGTGTCTGTGTGTGTCTCTCTCTCCAATTTCACTGGGGCAGGCAGACAGAACAGTGACTGCTTAGGGCTGTTTGCAGCCAATCAACAGGTTAGCTAGTAAGCTGTTTAAGAAGTTTGAAGTAATGAAGAGAAGCTATTGTTTTGCTAATTGGGTGACAAAGACTCTTATCACTATCAGCCCCCAGCAGGCTTGCTTGCCTATCAGTTTGCTACAGACAGCATGACAAAGCAGGGAGGGAGATTGAAAAGCTCTGTATCATCAACAGATATATGCACCACAACCCCCACTTGCCTTAGAGTGCTAGCCCAGAGCTGAGGGCTGGCAACAATCCGGCCCCTTGAGCAGCTAACGGGGAAAAGCCTGGGACCCTGGAGGCAGACCTCCCTAATGAGATAGTCCCGCCAGGGCCTGCCACACCCGCCTCAGCTCTGCTCCCTGCAGAAGTGAAGGGAGGGCTGCTCTAGCATCCCCTGGCTTCTAGCTGGAGCCTCTGCAGGCATTTGCTTGAATTTCCTCAGTCCAGAGAGAACGTCTACTCGGTTTCAAACCAGTTCAACCTAGCCAGGTTAGACTAACCTGCAAAGATTAAATCAATTCAGGGTCAGACTTTTTTAATGTCTGCCCCTAGCCTAGTACTTAATATTTCATGTTAGCATTACTGGGGCCTTTTTATACTGTTTTTGTTGTTTTTGGTTTTTTTAAACTTGCTTAGTCATTTCTCACACTGGCTGTGTTTTCTGATCAAGGAACCTATAATGTATCTGTAAAATTAGATTTTATTCTCAACATTTCCACACTCTGTCCAGTAAAAATTATTAATATCAGTTTCTCTCAATAATGTTCATCGGAGGGCTAAAAGATCTTTCTTCATGTATACAATTACAGGCCTCCTCTTTTTTATGCCCTGTCTATTCCTTCTCTTGATACCATTGATCTGTTACCCTTCAAAGTCAGAAGGCACCTTTCTGCTTTTTTCTGTAGTCCATGGGGAGGAGAGTTGTCTGTTTGGGAGTCAGCGGAGCGAGAAAGGGGAGAGGGTTGGGGAGCTAAAAAGATAGCCTAGTCTCAGTTGTGGGGTAGAAAGATTGCAGCCCTGGGGCTAGAGTGAGCAGCTGGGGTTCCCCAGGCTTGGAGCTGCACTCCAAATGTGTGCAGATGTTTAGTAGATCAGGTTAACCTGTTTCCAGTCTAAATTCACTTTCTCAGGTTATCAGGCCAGCCATTTTTTGCCTAACTTAACCTCCCCAAACATTTGCATAGATGGGCACTTAGGCAGACCTAGTGCTAGTTAGGTCAATCTAAAATGTCTGCACATTCCCTCAAGCTACCTCAATGTAATAATCTTTGCTGTGGTCAGTTCATGAGAGACATTGCATGTACACAAACACATGTAAAAAAAAAATATATATCTAATTCAAAAGCAGTCAGAGTGTACTTCCCAGAACAAGAGTTCAACTTTCCAAATGCCTTCTGGAAATACTGCATTAACAGCTGAATGTTAGCCGATTGGTTTTTCTTTAGAACATGGTAGCTTTGATGACATAGTCCTTCCTGTGTAGGAAATGTTTAAAAACTCTTCTTCTAACTGAATGATCCTAACCCAAAATAATCTCTCTGTCTAGGGTCCTGTGGATTTACTGGGCAACTAAACAGTGGGTATATCCTCTCTTCGGTTTGTTCAGCCCAGTGTTCCTAGCAGCCTTTTTCGTTGGTAGCATCATCTTCATACTATGTATCTACACCTTTGGAGAGCTCCTGAACCATGTGATTTGGGGTCAGTTCACTTTTTTCTTTCTACTTGTAATCAAAGGGTAAAAAACACTTTAGAGAGTGAACATTGATTAAGTAACAGAATAGTTATTCATGTACCTGCTTACAGAAAAGTCCATCCACCAAATGGGTATTTTAATTTCCCAGGTCCTACACAAATCACACACACAGAAAGGATAGGGCAGTTTTCCAAAATACAGCTGGGATCCAATAAGGATAAAACAATGCCAGACAAAACCAGAGTATCCCGGACTTAAATCTTTTATACTTACATGCAGAGTTGATTAAGCTATGGAATATCACTATATACCAAGGGCTTAGAGAGGAGAGAAGGCAGGCATTAATGTAGCTGAATGCAAGCAGCCATTTGTCACTGAGTACAACAAATAGCACATATGTGGGTTCTACCCAATCATTCATATACCCTCCTTCTGTAGCCACAGGCTAGTGACAAAGGAAGTAACTTAAATCTCCACACTCCCCACCCCACATCCCCATATACACATACTTGGAAAACTGTCCAACAGAAAGAATATTTGGGGCAGCTATGCTGAACAAAAAAACCAAATAGTAGGGATCGCTTATTTCTTTGGTTTCACATCTCTCTCTCCTTCCAATATCTATCTGAGAGCAACTATGTTCCTGTCTGGAAAAAATGTACTCATTTCACCCAGGACAAAAGTTTCTGATATATTCCAGGTTGGAACTTTGTCAGTTTTTATGCATAAAACTGCATTCTTTGAGAAAATTGTAGCCTAACCCTAGAACAAATTTGAGGAGATCGCAGACCAGATCTTTTAAACTGGAGGGCCTACAGTTGGGCTCTCAATAAGCACACTTAATGGTTACTTAAGAAACAGACTCAATTTCACAGTTGCTAACTATATTCCACTGAAGAGGTCCAGGTGATCTATCACTCTGAAAACTGCTTTCAATACCCAAATTAAAACATTTTGTCCATTGTATTTTCTTGCATGAATCCACCAGTAGATGACTGGCTCTGGTAGCATGACAGTAATTTAAACACAGAAAATATTAAGGGTCAGGTTCTTTAGTCATTCATACCTGCTTCTTCCCACTGCTTTATTACAAATTGTGCCATTGAAACTGAACAAAGACTTTGTCCCCATAAATGTGATTAACAGTCACACTATCTCCACTGCAAGGGCATACATGGACCTACACTGCACAGGAAACTGCAAAGCAGAGTACATGTTAAATGTGTGCAATGTATGTATAAAGAATCGCACTTCCAATCCACAGTCAGTCACGTTAACAGTGAACTGTGTCACCATTTATTTTCCCCAGGATCTCTTCTCCTGCAAGATGTAGAAGAGTTCCTCTGTCTTGCTCAAAGTCAGCCCTTTGCTTCCCCTATTTAGCCCAATCATTTGCCGGCCAGAAAAACAATCCCAAAGACAGGCTTATTAATAGAATATGAAAAAATAAGCCTTAGTTCTTAAATGGACATTTCTCCACGATTTCATGATGGAAATAGCCAGAAGGAACTAGAGAGGATCAAAATAAGCAGCATCAGTGGAATAAACATCATTTGATTTCCAAGGTGTTCACTTACTGAAGCAAAAATGCCAATTGGTGATCAAATTTGTGCAAAGCCCTGCATTTTACAGCACTGACTAAATATATTCAGCTAAAAAGGAGAAATCAGTCACATGAGAATGTGTTGCTTAAAGTTAAGCCCAAATCAGGCCACTACTGCCCCCAGGCATTGGCAAATTCAGTTTCCCAATCTAATTCCAATCTATTCCTACTTTGACCTTTGAGATGCTCAGCAGCACATTCACATATAGAGGTGTACCTACTCCAGATGCACATGACCAGATCCTCAGCCAGTATATGCTCCAGGTAATGCTCCAGATGTCACTGGAGCGCCATAGATTTATGCCAGTTTAGGATCTAGCCCACAATATGCAGTCTTTTTTTTCAAAGAACCTTTAAAACCACTGTCTTGCTCCTGTTGATAACTAAAAATCCTATTTTGTCACAAGAATATAGGGTTTTAGTCTTGGGTTAAAATCTCCGCTGTTTGTGTCATTTCATTCTTCCCATCTCTTGTGATTTCAAATGTATATGGAAGTTTATGCCTTCCAAAGTCTACAATATTATCTAGCTTTGATGTGCTCCATTAAATGGAGGCTGGTTGTTCCTTCAGAGCGAGCTATGCTACAGTACAGTGGTAGGCAACCCTGGTACAGATGCCAGAGCATGGCATGAGAAGGCATTTTGCTTGGCACGTACCTTGGGATGGACGGCAGAGAAGAGGCTGGGGCTGTGTTGCCATAACAAGGATCGGGCTCCTCAGAGCTCCGCCACTGTCCACCTCTGGCACACCAACATCTTACAAGTCAAGCTTGCAAGTATTTTTGGCACTCTGCCCCAAACTATTGCCAAAATGCCAACCCCTGTTATAGTGACTGAGGGAAGCCACGTCTATTGTGCAATATAGTTTGCAAGAATCAACTCCTCCTCAGCTATTGCTTAATTCACACTGGGACAAAACTCCCATTAAAAACTCTGGGAATTTGACCAGTGGGAAAACATGCATTTGGCCCTAAATCTGTTTGCTGAGCTTTAATGGTGTTTTAGGATCTTTCTGCAAAGGTAGGTGCTATCTGAAATGTGCTGTCCCCGGCTCCCACCTCTAACATATATATCCAATTTTGGGCTCAATAGCAATTGACCCCCCCCTCCCCGCTAACTACTTATCCCCTCCCCCATCTTAGGTTACATTTTCTTTACCATCTCTCCTTCCCATCCCCTCCCCTCCTCAGACCATTAAATCTCATGTCTTTGCTTCATCTCTCTCCTTTAAAAGCTAAGCTCCTTAGCCATTATCTTAATTGGTTATACTGACCTAATCTTTTGTGAAACTCAGTAACTCAGTATGTATCAGTAATGACTCTCACCTGTACAGAGATTGAGTTAAGTGGTTTGACTAGGCAGCACAAACAAAAAAAGGAAATTATCACATTAGCCCAAGTTGCTTATTGTTCCTCTTTTAAATATGGTTTATTAAATTTATTACATTCATAAGCAGCAATACCCAATGTAGCCATGATTGGAGCTTAGTAGAAAGTGGAATTCTGTCCTTTATGGAAAGTTTTGACATTTTGTTTATAAACCAGAAGCATTTTTATTTTCGGAGTTTAAAAAAAAAAAGTTTTTGAGAAAAAACTGAAGTGCACAAGCCCCCCATTATTTGTGAGAATGTTCATGTTGTTAAAAACCTGATTTCTGGCTAAAAACATTTCAGTGGAAAATATTGGCAGTTTTCAAAATGTTAACTACAACTATGAAACTATCTGGTGTTAACATACCCATACCACAGATCACAGAAGCACCTATTGCACATCCATAACAATTTTGCCTCCACTGTACCTATGTATACATCTCCACAACTGCAAACAAGTCAAATCACCTGCAACCTTCAAATCACCACCACTCTTAAAATAAAAAGCTCCTGCCACACAAAAAAACCCCAAAACACCACACACCACAAGAAATATTTCCCTCTTTTCATAAAGATACAATTTTCTCAAAATGATCCCAAAGTTCAAGACTGATGATGTTCTGTCCTGAACAAGTAGTAAGTAAGGTTAGAGATCTTGTACCAACTCCATTGAAAATAGGATGCAGAATCATTTTGGGGAGTTAGGAATCCAGGCTGTCTAATAATATAACATGTTTTGTTTTGTTTTGTTTTTTAACCTCAAGACAGTCAAGATACCTCAGATCTTAAAATATACTTTATTATTTATAGATAAACTGTGTTATATAGTGTTCGAGGTTTTAAAACTGAATCATTTTTCTACCTTCCACTCACACAACTGGACTCATGGTAACTAAGGCAACCCAGCTTTTACAAGCCAAGAGACAGAAAATAATTGAAATAATGTGTACAGAAACATGTGGAGAATAATGTTTTTAAGAAAACCTCAAAATGTTTTGAAAATACTTGCTGTTGTTGTGTAACATGAACACCCCAAAGTGAGTAATTGAAAGCAAGGGATCAAACCCTCTACTGGCATCGCTTTACAGCAGCAGAACATCTGTGCCACAGGTTTGTGCGCCATAGAGTGAACCGTGCAACTGGTTCTTTAGCATCTGATCATTGAAAAGCTCACACAAGGACTACAGCTCTGGAAATGCATGTCCACAAGTCAGCCTGGAAGAGGAACAGGACATGATAGGTATCCCCAGGGATTTGCTGTAGGTGACATATACAAGGTTAAAAGGAATCGTTTGGATTAGAGTGCTTGAGTCTAAACCTCCCCATGATAGAGAAGCAAGAGTACCAAGACAATCCTCTCTCTCATGCTGACAACTGGAGATGCAAGCGAATTATTCCCCGCCCCGCAGTAAACCTGCAAACCCCTTTCTAGTTTCTTTGCTTTCCTACTTGGAACCAAACATGAGCAAGAACTAACTGGGATGCCCATTGCTTTACTTACTAGCTATCATGATGACACTTTGCAAGTGAAGAAGGGCTGCTAACAGAGAAACCAGGCCAAACATTTCAGAGCCTTACACCCACATTTACAGAAAAGAAAGGTCAAGTGGCTTAGCTCTGCCCAGAAACAAATAGGCAACAAGGAATCTAGAAAACAAATACAGGCATGAAGAACCAAGCACTCACTGGTGGCAAGAAAAGAGACAGCCAGTCAGTCAACAGCTGCTGCTTATAGACATGGCTTCTGAAGAACTGCAGCTAGCAGCTGCTTTTGCAGAATTTAAAGGCCCAGCAATGAGCTAGAGAACTTGCTGGGAAAGGGGATATAGAGCCAGAAGAGTAAACCTAGATATATTTTCTCAGAGGTGCACTCTGTGCCATACAAGGCCCTCCTCAAAGTCCTCATGTGGTGGGTCTCAAGTTGTCCTTTCACCGTGTTGTATCCATTTGATTCTCAGCTTACCGTACTGAAGCAAGTTGCATGGCTAGCTGACAACCCTGTTAGCATTTATGGCCTGCTCTAGGCTCCAGAGACCTTCCTCCTGAGTACCACTGCATCTCCTGTATCAGCATCCTCACGCTTAAAAGTGGCATCAGGGACTCCTGAACTAAAGCTTGTTTGATGAGCTTTAGGTCAAATATCCCCACGGCCATTTTTAAGTGCGAGGACGCTGATACACAAGACGCAGGAGGCTGCTGGAGCGCGGCAATAGCTATGCTCCAGCAGACTTGATTGAATCTGCTCCGACATGCTGGAATTCCAGCGCGTCGGAGCAGCCTCTGCACTCATGTATAGGTGCCCTTAATGTGCTTCTGATGTGCTGGGGTTTTTTACGTGTACTATAGTGTACATAGATTTATAAAATATTTAAGTCACTAACATTTGCATGGGTGCTGTTTCTGTATCTTTCCGCTTGTAAAGGAAGACACACCCATGATTCTACGTAGCAAGCTTACCAGCTTCAGTGGTAAGGCATAACTGAGTGAAGTTAAAAGTTGTATTATAACCTAAGGCTGAAACCATGATGTTTGTGCTGCATTCTCCTGAACTGCTACTGAATTGAGAATAGAGTACCTACAATGACTGGCTGTAATGCTGTGAACCTTCCTGTAGATAGGCAGGTTAAAAACTCTGCCTTTATACTAGAATAGAAGTCAGCACAAAAGTCAACATTCACATGATTTACAAAATACCTGTGCTTTTTGAGGCTCTCTGAATAACTAACACAATGAAGTTGATTTCTATGCTTCTTTACAATTGTCCAGATTTTTCTTCATCAGTTCCCACTTTTATGGTGCCAAGCTGTTTTTTAAAATAAAGACTGATTCTTCTTTCTAGAAGTTACCCTCACTTGTGTTACCATAAATTTAAACTTAAACTGTAAGGGTATTTTTACACATGCTCCAGGGTGGGGGAGGCACTTTTATTAGAGTAGCTCCGAGAGCCGTTCTAATTAAAGCACCCACACCATCACATGCATTCAGCATCCCATGCTTCAAAATGGTGGTGGGGGCACTTGAACTAAGGTTCATTTGACAAGCTTTAGTTCAAGCACCCCCATTGCCATTTTGAAGCACGAGGATGCTGAACAGACATGATACAGAAGCTGTTAGGTGCGTTAATTAATGTGCAATAATTAGCATGCATCGGAACAGATATCCGGCACATGTTTAGGTACCCTAAATAACCAAAGTTGCCACATTTCCTTTAATAATTTTGTAACCTCCATAAATTTCCAGAATCTGCGGTGTCTGTATTTCTTATGTCAAACATAATTACATAATAATCAGTGATTCCATACCTATACACTTCAGATTTGTCCATCGAAGCACAGGTAACCTTGGGGTAGACATGTCTGGACCTTTTAATCTCAAAAGATGGAGATGACTCTAGAGCTAAAGAGAATTTTCCTTATGTGTCAGTAACGAAAGGGCTTACTATATCTTTATCTGTTGTCCACTATGGAATGACATTATCATAAACACTTGGAGCAGTAAGTCTGTCAGCGGAGACCAAAGACACACCAGCCAGTATGTTGTCACTGGCATTAAAATTCCTCCTGTTTTTCCTGTGCTTGCGATACCTGTTTACACTGACTGATAAAACATGATTCTTCCTCTAAGAAATCTAATTACTGAGAAAGCAGCTTATTGTACATCAGATTCGTTCTTGCGTTCTGTATAGTCTGGATAAACTCTACCAAAGGAATTTCCAAACAAAGCAGTAAAACCCAGTTTATTGCTAAATGAGGAGCTTCGAGCTGAGGTGTATCTGGGTGGCTCTGCACCCAGGGAAGCTATGCAATGCCTGGGGTAGTGCTGTTTATCATGGTACCAATCAACATTAGTTGCTACTATGTTCACAGCTATTTTTGCAGAGCTCTCCCCATAAAGGTGGCCCTGAGGTTGCTGCCCTGAGTCACTGCCCTCAGTTACACTACATTGAAGGATACTTTTGGGGGAGAAAGGGGAGGTTAATGCAGTGGACCTCTGGAAGCACTCAATTAGCAGGGAAAGATTATCAACAGCACAGGTATGGGCAGGGAAAGTAGATCACAGAGGGGGTGAAGAAGGGTGCTTCAAAAGGTTTGGTCAGTCCATACAATCATTTTAAAAGTTAAATGCTTACTTGTGCCTTTCATGGTTAGCCCAGTTACTACATATCTGACTACAGCTAAGGGAAAAAAATGTTAACACCCACTACCTTTGCTTCTTTAAGATTTTATTGTATTTTTTTGTTTGTTTGTTTCTCTCCATTTTGCAAGACACGTCTTGTGGAATAAGACTGATTGTCCCAGGGACGAAATAAGTATATGTCATTAATCTTTCACATGGATGTGGAGAGTTTGATTTAATGACATGCCGGGTGACACAGCCTTAATGAGGCATAGAGATTTTTCTCCTTTTTCCTCACTATAACATGATATGTTTGCTGCTTCCCCATCTGCAAAGATTCATAGACTTTTGACAAGAGTTTTAGTAGGCTGCCAAAACTTGCCAAGATCAACAGTAGGCATTTGGGGGTAGACATACAGATATATACCTAGAAGGCAGAGTGAATTGGTAACAGATAAGTGGCAATTGTCGGGCTGGGATATAAAGAATGGAAAGGCCAGGGGATGTCTGATGGCCTTGCAAGTGAAGTTTATTTTTAAACAATTCAGAACGCTGTATTATCAAATCCAGCTAATTAAGGGTCAGATCCTTTTCCCATTAATAAAATACCTCTCATTGGTAAAACACCTCAAGATCTGGTCCCCCATGGTTTTCAAACTCTCTTCAATAGCTAATCACCCAACACTTGCTGAACATACCTCACACAAGGTCCAAAGTCTGCAACTGGCTCACTCCTGGTTCCAAGCATATTCAACCTCAGCTCTGCTTAGCTCCTGAAGTGTTGGTTCAGTTTTATCTCTACACCAATATACTTTACATACCAGGGGGACCTTGTACACATTACAAGTCCCTAAAGAGGACTACTCTTTTTTTTTGCCTTTGCTTAGCAATTTCTTCTGCTCTGCCTCTGAACAGGAGATTCAGCAGTAATACTGGAATACAAGAGGAAGGGCAAATGAATCTTCCTTTGCCAAGCAAGTGGTCTCTCCATGAATTCTGAAGTCGTGAAGAAAAGATAAAGAAGCAACACTATGATAAACCCCTTCTCCAATGTATTGTGTCTTCTGGTGAGCCCAGATGGTCATCAGGTCCATGGGAACTGATGGGAAATATGGAACGTTACCATTTTACATTACAGTCAGGAAAAACAGCAACTGCCAGAAAGTAGGAAATGCATGCATGTGTTCACAGCTTTCTTATCTCTTATACAGTATATATGAGGATGTTTCTGTGCTTGTTTGAGCTTTTAACTGGTCAATAAATTACCCCATGAACTTACAGTGGTACTGACAAACCCATCTTTTAATGCTCTGTGAAAGTGGGCACTATTTAGCCAGTACTTGTTTGGATTGCCCAAAGTTTTCATAAAGCCCAAATGAAAAAATAATAGAGTGGAATAAATTTAACTGCCATGACTTCTAAACTAGAATGATAACAAACCCCACTAATGAGGCTAGCAATTAAGAATGCCTGCTCAGAAAGTTTGATGTGAAGCTAACAACTTTCTAGCCAGAACCATTCTGTAATATAAACGTGCATAAAATTTCCCCACCATTTTAAGAAGAATTCTGAACTCATTTTTTTTCTTTCTTTCTCTTTTCTTTGGTTTCAAGGTAATACTGAAGCAAACGTAACCTAATTATACCAATGGCAAGATTGCTTGGAGAAAAAGTTTATGTTAATTTAAAACACTGTTTAAGATAAAGCTGCTTGCCACATAATTCTATTACATTCACATATTTACTAATCTTGCTTTATACATTTGATTTCTGTTTTATAGTTTCAAAATCTTATTAACATCTAGAGCACCGGAGATGTACTTTGTAAATCCAAATAAAGAAACAAACCTGAAGTGAAACTGTAATTTAACCACCAGTATGTCTTTGCATTGTTAGCGATGCATTTAAATGACAATGTTAAATCAGTTGCCAGTACCTTAGTGTGCGACTCTTATTTCAATGCCAAACCAATATCTCAGCACTACTGTACATTCATTCCACTAGGGTGCGGTTTTCATCTTTTTAGTGCTGCTGTAGTTTAGTAAAACATAAAAAGGAAACACATATGGATTGCTAGCTGTCTGTGAGTAATAAAAAATAATTTCTATCCACAAGTTTTATTCTTTTCACATGTTAAACACCTGCTAAAATTTTAGCTCAGGCTATTACCTTGCTAGAACTAGACTGCAAACCACATTAGCTCACTTCAAAGTCTAGCAAGGGGTACATGTAACAGGGCACCACCTCCTCCTCTGTTGAAATGAGGAGAGAATGGTAGGGAGATTTAGGTGGAGAAAGTTGATCAGCTGAACAAATGAAGGGAGAGGCAGGAAGAAAGGAATGTGGAGCAAATTAAGAAAAGGAAGAGGAGATAGTGCCAGAATCTATACTATATACTTATATTTTTAATGGCCAGCCCCTCAAACTCACCCTGGTCTCTGACAGCCTAGCCTTGTTCTTTGTCTCATGCATCATTCTTCATGGCAGATCAAAACCTCACCTGTAGTTGTAAACCAGATTGTCTTCAGATTATTGCATTAATGGCTACTCTGCAAAACTACGAAAGGTTGGGGACAATTCTATAAACTCTAAACTATGCACTGAGACTTAGAAGGAAAGTAGAGCATTTTCTATTATAGTTTACATGGCTTAGAGAATAGGAGGGGATTAAATGTGAGCAGGGAGGTCTGCATTTGCAAAGTTTAAGATGACATTTGAAAAATCTGTCCCCAAAATTCAGAATGGTTAGATCCTGGGCTTTGGTTCAGGTCTTTCTGCCTTATGCAATCATAGTTATATAAGAAAAAAAAGATAAATCAGATTTAGCTGTGGTAAACAGACATTGATTTCTATTCCTTTGATTTTAATACAGTGATGCTGACTTAACCCAAAGAAGCATCTAGCCACACATGTATTTTTTCACACAAACTTTTAAAGCAGTACAGCCAAGATTAGGTTTCTTTTCTAGTCTCTCTCTCTCCCTTTCTTTTTTTATTTTGAGTAGGCATGCAAAGCTAGTCTGAACTGTTTATTTATAGCTGTAGATTTTCATGGCTGTATAAATTAGAAGTTATTACTGAATGAGACGCCCGCCCACTCACACAGCACAGCTGTACATGAATCCTTTCACACTGTTTGACTGTATACAGTATAGTATGGGGAGAAAATGACATGCTCCCAGTCAAATAATGGGACTGCTGCTTAACCTGCAGGCAAAAAACCAGCAATTAATTTTTTCCTCAGCACAATGTGCAGTGTACGACAGGTACAATTATCTAATATTATTTAGCCTTGCTAGTCTGTGTGGTACAGAGAGAAAATAGAGGTTTAAATGCGCTACTGGAGAAAAAAAATAACTATCCTTGGACTTCTTATTGTAAAGACTAAACCATGTTTTGCAACATCAAACTGGTCATTATTTCAAGCAGGAAGGAAAGACACACTCCATAGCCCCTCCCCAAATTTGACTGTGCTAGAATAAAAGGCTGAAAAGAAGTATTAGGAATGAGTTTCCTGAAAATGGTTCATCTTATCTCACAGATTTATAACAGTTTGGCTCTAAGGACTCATGAACAAGTGCACTTTCAACCCAAGTTTTTCCCAAGGAATCTCTTGATTTAGCTGCAATGCCTATGTTTCCCCCCCCAATGGAGTTACAGAACCAAACTCTGAACCTCAGCTACATCTGCATAGGCCCAGTTAACAGTTTTTCCATTCCCTTGCTTGAACTTACTCATGATTTACATTGGTATATATGAGAAAAGGATCTGGCCCTCAGGCAGAGTATATAAGTACTCTGTTGAAGTGTCTGCCAAAATAGTCCCTCGAGGCTGAAGGAATTTGAGACCATAAATTTACTTGGAAGATTTACCCCTTTGGGTTTGATTATCATCAGGGACCCAGGTTTTCCTTTTCCATCGGAAAATGGAAAAACATGAAAATTTTCCCTTTTACTTGAGAAAAACATGAATTTTTCATCTTAATGGAGAAACATGCAGATTTTCCATGTTTGCAAAGAGCACTCTGCAGGCTGGCACAGTTCCAGCCTACAAGGGGCTGGGGGGAGCAGGAGAAGGGCAGTCAGGCAGGGAGTGCCATGTGCATGTGCACGCTGACACATGCACATGACCACCAGGTAGTCTGGTAAGCAGCTCCCACAAGTAATTCTGGCAGTGGAGGAGAGGGGAATTGAGGCCCCCATAGGGAGGGAGAGAAGAAGGGATGGAGGGAGGGAATTGGGCAGGGCTGGGGCTGGGGATGCTGCCCAGCTGGGCCAGCATGTGGGGCTTGGAGCCTGGGGCCAGAATGTGCAGCTGCAGGGCCATGGCAGGGACTGGGATGGAGCTGTGGGCAGCTCATCTTGGGGGTGGAGGGGTGGGGCTGATTCCCTGCTGCTGCATGCACTCCTGGGGAAGGGAAGGAGGGGCATGTGCCCCCCAGATTTGTGTGCAGTCAGGGTAGGGGTGGGCTGCCCACTGTGGGCTCAGGCTCCCTGCCCTGCTGCCTTCCACCCAGGGCATGGTAGGGCAGCGTGGGGCTGGGTGAGGAAGCTCCTTGCCACTGGAAGTCCTGTGCCACCGTGGCTAAGTGCCCCCTGTCTGCCCAGCAGCAGCAGGGGCAGTGGCATGGAGTTATGCCCCTTGTTGCTGCCAGGTGGGTAGGGGGCGCCTCACCATGGTGGTGAGGAGCTCCCAGCAGTGACCTCAAGCTTCCCCACCCAGCCCCACTCTGCCCTGCCATGCTGGGTCCTGCCTGCTGGGCCCCACAGGCCCTGGGGGTGGAGGGAGGGCAGCAGAGTGGGGAGCTCAAGCCCACAGGAGGCAGCCCAAACCCTCCTCTTGACGGGCTCCATACTGGCCGTGCCACCCATGGGAGAGCAGGAGCCAGGCTTCACGCTCCACTCCACCACAGCAGCCCCCGTCTCTCACAGCTGGGGGGCCACAGGGCTGCAGACCTGGGTCCCTGGCCTGTAGCCCTGGCAGTTGGCGTTCCTCTTCGGCAGGGCAGGAGGAGTTGAGAGGCTGTGGGGGGGGAGTGAGGGGCACCAGCAGGGTTGTAGGGCTGAGGGTGGCAAGTGAGGGGTCTGGACCTGTGTCCTGCTAAGTGAAGGGGGCAGGGGGAGCTCTGATTTTTCCATGATAAAAATCTCAAAATCAAATAGCAAAATTTATAGGTACTGAGAATTCATTTTATTATAGTGATTGATGCACTGGTAGGCTTCCAAATAGCTTTAAAAGGAGTGCAGGAGTGCCTGGGGCACCAGGAGGATCATCAGCAGGGAACAGTGGCTTGGGCACCCCTCAGCCTGCACAAACAGCTCATCGCATACTGCCCAAAGCACATGCAGCGGCAGCATGCTGAAGGCAAAGGGGCAGCACAGCCAGGGCTGACCCAGGGCGTCTCCCCAGAGAGTCGCCCAGTGGGGAAGGCAGGGGTGCAGCCAGATCCTTGCTCCCATCCTTGTCTGGGAGCCCCACGTGCCCTGAGCCCGGGCACCATGGTCTAGGCATCAGCACTGCAAAGCAGTTGGCCTGCACAGAGAGGGAGGCAGGGGAAGAGGATCTGGAGCTGCAGCAGCAGGTGCTGCCGGAAGCCTGGCCTGTTCTGCCCTGGGAATGGGGTAGGGAAGGCAGGCTGCCTATGGCCAGCACCCGTGACCCACCAGCCCCAGGGGAGTGGTTGGGGGGGCTCGGCCAGTGGCCACCTGGGCCTGGGCCTGGGCCTGCCCAGCCTGACTTACCATTGGCCCTGGGCATGCATGCATGGCCAGCCCCCACCCCGGGTCTGTCGCCACCTGCCTGGGCCCAGCCCTACTGCTTGCCCCGGCTCCATGGGGGTGTGGAGCTGGATGTGTCTGGAGTAGCACCAGAACTGGATGCTGGCCCTGGACTTTGGCAGCCAGTGGGGGAGCTCGCTGCCCCAGAGGAGCACCAGCCACCATCACTCCTGGGTGAACCCCCTCCCCCCACCTGCTGTGGTCGCTGTGGCCCCTGGACCTGTAGGGGAATGGCAAGGGGATGGGGTGCTGGCCACCTATCCCCAAGCTCTGCCTCCTAGGTGCCATCCCACGGCACCCCATTCCAGGACACAAAAACAGAGCAACTTGTAAATAGTTTTGAAACTGGAAAGAGTATTTTTTATTGTTGGTGGATGAGGAAGATGGTGGAGGAGCCCTGTTTGTTGGGGAGGGAGCGGGGAGGGGGCAGTGATAGGGGGCATGAACTGTAAGGGGAATAAAGATTTTTTGTTCAGACACGTGCCTGGGGGTCAGCAGGGGGTATGTGGGAAGGTGGTCCATGAGAGTCTCCCGCACCTGGTGCCCTGGACTCTGCTGGGAGGTGCGCACCTCACCTGGAGCCTTGCCGGGGCGGGGGGCCATCGCTGCCACTGCAGCTTATGTGCCCACTGCCAGGCTGCCTCTGCTTGCCATGCTGCCTCTGCCCATGCCTTGCAGAACAGTTTTCCCTGGGCCTTGCAGATATTGTGCACTACGCAGGCTGCAACAAATACCCAGGGGAGGTTGTTCTTGGCCACTTTGAGGTGGGCAGCAAGGGAGCACCAGCGGCACTTAAAGAGCTGAAGTTGCACTGGATGAGGGTGTGAGTCCAGCCCAGGCACTGATTAAAGTGGGCCTGGTGGGGGTCCAGGTGACTGGCATAGGGCCTCATCAGCCAGGGCAGGAGTCGATATTCAGGGTCCCTGATGAGCAGAGGTGGGATGGCCACAGCACCCAGCTGCAGGTCCTCCACTCCCAGCACAAAGTGCCCACTCTCCACCAGCATGGCCAGTCCAGAGTTTCTGAACTTGCAGGCATCGGTCACGGTGCCCGCCCAGCTGGTACTCACGTGTGAAGGTCCCCTGGTGGTCCACGACCACATGCAGCACCACGGCGTGGAACCCCCTGCAGCTGTAATAGGGCCGGTCCCTGTGGGGTGGGCAGGTCACCAGGATGTGGGTGCCATCCAGGGCTCCAATACACTGGGGCACCCCAGGGCACTTAACTCCACCACCACTGCCTAGAGACTGCAGACACAGAGGATGGTGTCTGCCAGCACATCTTGGAGAGTGCCGCACACCTCCAGGGTGGCGTCTCTGGTGGTGGCTTTGCCCATGCTGAACAAGTGCTTCACATACCACAGGCTGGTGGGTGTGGCCATCTTGAGCAGCGCCAGGGCCAGGAAGGTGTCGGTGGGGTGGGCCAGGCACTGGACAGTGTCCTGGTGCTCCCGGTGGGGCCAGAGCTAGTGGAGCAGGTCCATGAAGGTGGCCCAGATCATCCTAAAGGCATCCACCCACTGCTTATCATCCCAAGTGTTCTGCACCAGGTGGTGTCCAGAGGTGGCAGGGCTGGAGGCGCAGGAGGGCGGCGGCGGTCCCAGCCATGACATCCTGCAGCCCCTTGTCAGCATCATTGGTGGCAGCAGCTAGGTGGCAGTGGGGGCCCTGGTAGGGCGTGTAGTGGGTGGGCAGGCAGTCGCAGTGTGTGGGGGAGCTGTGTGGGGTGAGACATCCAGGGGCCAGCCATTGGTCAGTGCAATGGGCCAGCAGGGTGACCAAGTTGCCTAACAGGATCAGGGGACCCTGTTCCTTACTGCCAGGGCCAGAGGCTGGGGTAGCCATAGCACAGGGACGCAGATGGGATACAAACATAGCTGCCATGTGCTCCCACTGCATGTGTCACACTGCTCCTCTGTGCACAGGAACTGGCTGCCTGGAGAGCACAGAGCAGGGCTGGGTTTTAAAGATGGCTGCCAAGTGCTGGCAGGTGGGGCTGGCTTCAAACATGACTGCCAGGTTCTAGCAACTGCGGCTAAAGGCCGGAGCTCCTACCCAGTGGCCACGGGCACCTAGCAGGGCTGGAGGGACCCAGCAGCAAGTTTTCTGCCAGGTCACTTCATGTGAAGACGCTTAGCCAAAATCACTTACTGAGCAGTAGCTTACTGCGCGGTATATTTTGTCGTGACTAAGTGCACGTGTATGCGTGCCCACTGATACTTAGAACCTGACTCTGCCACTTCTTCCATTTGGGTCAACACCTCCCTTCTGTACACTGCGTCACTGAAGTCCGTGGACAGCAATGCTGGTAATGGGATCGAGTGAGGTGGAACAACTCACAGACAGGGCCTTCATTACTATGGAACAATTATTGAAAACATAGCTTTAGTATGCATGGGAAGTGCTGCATGTATTACAACTTAATTCACAAAAGATCAGATCTGTGATGCATGCATGCCTAGGTAAAACACCCTGAGTGAATGCTAATTGCCTCATTAATACACAAAACAACAACATGAAAGCCCATGCTGAAAACAGGGCATGCAGAACCACATGCAAGAGGTGGATAATGGAATGAGATGCCTTTGAAAATTTAGTCTTTGTTTATGCATAAATCTAAAACCATAATATTAGTTATACCATGATTTACATAAATAGATGCTAAATGTAGGATAATTCCCCCTCTTCCCTTTTCTGCCATAAGAACACCTATAGTAAGCTAAAAAGCAAGGTTTATTCAGTAATATCTTTAATGGACCAACTATCTAGCTGGGAGAGATGTTAGACAAGCTTACTTTAAACTAAATCAGATATGCCTCAGTTTTATACATAAACCATCTTTGAAATGCAGTAAACTAAAAAAATGGATATAAACTTTACAGCCCATACATTCATTCCCCCCCCCCCTTTATATATGTTTTAATTTGATCATTGGGAAATTGGATGGTGACCTCTGGTGTCCATGGCAAGCTTTACATTTCCAAAGATAATACTTAAAGACTTTGCAGTCACATAGATAAAGAGTTTGTTTTATATTTCTAAAGTTTGAGATCAAGTCCTCTTGGATTTACTGTGTTTTTATTTATTATGTGTGATGCATTAGCATCTAAGGGCCACAGTCTGAATTGGAGCTGTATTGTGGTAGACTCCTTGCACATATATTATAGTATTACATACTTTATCATCACGGGCTCTGGTTTTCTGTTAAAAAATGGCAAATTCTCTGATAAAAATCACAAATTCTCTGATTATAAAAACCAAAATCAATGATTAAAATAAAATGCCACTATATATATAGGGATCAATTGAACACAACGTTTTATTGACATATTTACAATTTTAAGCAATTTGGAAGCCTAGCAGTGAGTCAATCGCTATAATATAAATTTCCTACTTGATTTTGGGTTTTTTATTATGGAAAAGTCAGAGCTCCACCTGCCCCCTTCGCTTACCAGGAGACAGGTCCAGACCCCTCACTTCCAAGCCACAGCCCCTCCTCAGCCCTGCTGGTGCCACTCACTCCCCACCCATAGCCTCACCACACCTCCCCAGCACAGGCTGGAGGGGGCCTCCAGCTGCCAGGGTTGCAGGGGCAGGTACCCAGGTCCACAGCCCTTGCCCCCTCAGCAATGCGCAAGCCCTGGCTGCCGCCTGCAAAAGGTGTTGCCTGCTGTGGCAGAGTGGAGCGTGGAGCCCAGCTCCCCCTCCCTCATGGTTGGCATGGCTGGAGTGGAGCCCATCAGGGGTAGGGGATGGGATCAGGCTGCCTGCTGTGGGCTCAGGCTCCCTTCCCCACCCTGCCTTACCTCCAGGGCCTCCACGGCCCAGTGGGTGGCACCTGGCCCAGCAGAGCAGAGTGGGGCTGGGCAGGGAAGCTCACTGCCGCTGCTGGGAGTTCTGTGCTGCCATGGCGAGGCACCCCTTGCCAACCCTCCAGCAATGAGGGGCACAACTCCATGCTGCTGTCCCTACTGCTGCCAGGTGGGCAGCTGATCAGGGTGGTGCAGGGCTTGCAGTGACAAGGAGCTTCCCCACCCAGCTCTGCTCTGCTCTGCTATGTTGGGTCCCACCAGCTGGGCCACAGAGGCCCTAGCGGGGAGAGGGGGAGGCAGCAGGGCGGGGAGCCCAAGACCATAGTGGGTAGTCTGCTCCTGCCCTGAGCACAGATCTGGGGGGCATGTCCCCCCCCGCAGTGGGAGTGCACGCAGCAGTGGGGAGCCAGCCTCACCCCTCCATCCCCTGGATGAGCTACCCGCGGCTCCATCGTTCTCCCCACTGGAGCCCTTCAGCCGTGCATTCTAGCCCCAGAACCCAAGTCCCATGCACTGCTCCATCTGGACAGCAGCCCCAGCCCTGTACAACTCACTCCTTCCCTCCCTCCCTCCCTCTGGGGGCCCCAATCCCCTCCTCCCTCCCTCCCCAACTTAATTATGGAAGCTGCTCTTCAGGGTGCTTGGCAGCCATGTGAATGTGTAAGCATGCCCATGCACATGGAGCCCCCTTGTGGACTGGAACTGACTGCCCTTCTCCCGCTCTCCCCAGCCCCTTGTGGACTGGAACTCTGCCAGCCTGCAGAGTGCTCTTTGCAAAAGTAGCAAATCTGCGTGTTTCTTGGTTAAAGGGAAAATGCACTTTCCCCCTCCATTTTTCCGTGGGAAATGGACAACCTGAATCCCTGTTTATCATTAAATCCATTTGCCAACTATATTGGAAACAATTGTTTTCCTAGAAGAAAGATAGCATGCAGTATTAACTCCAACTTCGCAAATAATTTCAAATGTATAATATCATCTCAAGTTAAGCCTTTGAGCTTTACATCATTCTTATTTTTTAGCTAAGTATTAATTTACTGATGCAGGTTCTCAATACGTGTCTTTCTGACTGAACAGAAGAATTGGGAATCCAAAAAAAGGCTTAAGGAGTGTTGAAAAAAGACTCTGTAGGCTGGGATAAATTAATAACTTTTTTTAATGTTTCTACCTTACCAGCATATATTTCTAAAATTGTTTTTCCATGAAAGACCCTAAGAACGAAGGCAGTGAGAAGTAGATATTTCTTTCTAATGCCTTTGCTTTCACTTCATCCTAGTTCACCTATTCTCTCCAGAGGGCAGTAGTAATATATGTTAGTCTAAAGTCAGGCAAAAAGCAGGGCAGGGAGCACCTCAGTGCATTTATACACATGCTCCAGGAGGTGGGCGAGGGGGCACATTTTAATTACAACACGCTCTTGCAGCCTCTCCAATTAAAGCACCCGGAGTGTCATGTGTATCGGCGTCCCCGCACTGGAAAATGGCAGCAGGGGCACTTTAATTAAAGCTCATTCGACAAGCTTTAGTTAAAGTGCCCTCACCACCATTTTTCAGTGAGGGGACACTGATACACATGACAATGGAGTCTGCTGGAGCGTGGTAATTACCACACTGTAGCACACTTGATGATTCAAGTCTGCCCTGACACATTGTAATTACAGCGTGTTACAGCAGCCTCCATGTACATGTATAGGCACCCCTAGAGACTAATTCATTCTGAACCATATACTTACATAGGCAACAGCCTCTGACAAAGTAGGCTGTCACCTATAAAAGCTTATGCATTTCTGAATTACTTAGTCAACAAGGTGCCACCCTGCCCTGCCTTCCTCCTATTATCTCTAGAGAAGTTAAATGAATTACAATTCTCTCAAGGCATTTTACAAATATTAAATCCTAGTTTCCTTTGGGTGGAAAATTTCACTCACTTCCTGACATCCTATGAAAAGCAATGCAGTCTCCACATAAGACAACACTATGTTTTTGTACACCTTAGACAAACATAATGACTTGTGCTAGCTTTGTAGGGTGATCTGTTTTTACTGTCAACTAAGGAGAGGCTCTAAAAGGACAAGGAAACCACCACATTTGGGGGCCTATGTACTAGGGCTATGCAAAGCTTCACCGGCTGTTTCGTTTCAATGCTGTTTCAACTTGTTTCGAGCTCAAAAAAGCTCTTCCCGCCACTGGGCTGAGTTCCCCAGGACTGCGAGCAGCTAGGAACTGAGCCCTGCTGAGGGAAGCGCCTCCCACCAGTGGGCTCAGTTCCCAGCAGCTCTCAGTACTGAGGAACTCAGCCGGGCTCAAGGAAGCACCTCCTTCAGCCAGGCTGTTTCCAGCCCCTCGTAGCACTTCCCCCAGCCGGGCTCAGTTCCCCAGCGCTGGGTCCCAGACAGCAGGAGCAGCAACCCATGATCCAGCAGGCAGATTGGGAGCCACCCACACCCCTGAAAGGTCTGCAGGGGCTCTGCCAGACTCCTCCTAGGGGTGCATGCCCCTGATCTGCCTGCCGGATCACAAGACGCTACTCCTGCTCCCCGGCTCCTGCTTGTCAGCAGCCTGAAGTGCATTTCCTAGAAACCCCTGGACTGATCTCCTTGAAACTTGGCAGGCTTCGTGCCTTCAGAAGGGGCTACCATCCCTGCAAGTTTCAACAGAATCAGGCAAAAAATGACAAAGTTATAGGCTGTTTCATGGTTCACCATTATAGCCTATGGGCGAAACATCGAAACAGCAAAACCGTTTCAATGAAACGGAAAGAAACAGTGCTTTCAAAATGAAACAAACTTGAAACGAAACACTGTTCTGTCAAAACGGATGTCGAAGCAGAATGCTGCTGTTTTGCACAGCCCTACTATGTACCTTAGTGAAATAAGCCACCTGCTTTTTGCTGTGAAATGCTAATTTTGTTATGCAATAGTAAATGACAGTGTGATGTCTGGAACCACCTAGAGATTATGCAATAGCCAAAAAACAAACTTTTGACATGCCTGTTACTGTGGCGATTTGAAGTTCCATGTGCAATAACATAACTAGAGCATGGTGAGCCAGGCACTAGCTCTTGCTCTGTTTTAGCTGAGCCCCATTCTGTGGAGTCTGCACCATGGCTGCAGCATCTGGGGTCTTGGAGCCTCTAGAGTCAGGTAAGATACAGTGCTGCTCACCCCTTGCTTTCTGGCATCTCTGCCTAGGGTGCAAAAATTGCTAGTTATGCCTCTGTTCATTTGATACAAAACACCACAGCCCCATCCCCACACAGCTTGAACCAACATCCTATATGCTGGGGCAGCAGTTCTCAACTTTTGTAAATTCAGGGCGCCCCTCTATCATTTTTCTGAATTTAGCAGTGTGCCAGTTATGAACGACAGTAGAAATTTCAAAATATTCTGAAGCCTGCACATTTAAAAAAAAAGGAAGAAAAATCTTGAAATACTTAAAACAATTCTGTTCAGAAATTTTTAGGGCAGGATTTCACCTGGGAGCCCACTGAGGTCCCCAGCTGCTGATCTGGTCTTTGCTCCCATGGCGTTCAGTCTCCTGGTTTCATGGCAGGGAGTCTTGGAGTACTGAAAGCCTTCAGAGCTCAACTCCCAGGATAAAGCAGTCCAGGAAGGGAAGAAGCCCACCTATGCAGGGTTATGGCTCAGATTAGCTACTGTCCCAGAGTGGCTGTTTTTCTGGCCTGCGCACACACGCTCTCTCTCTCTTCTAATGCTAGGAGCCAACTACTGTTACCAAAACAGTATTGAAGCCTAGCTCCTGCTCTTTCGCTCTTGTTCCATAGAAATCAAGGGAGACTTTTCCCTTCTCTGTAAGCAGAAGCAGACCTTGAATCTAGGAGCACTTTGAGCCTGACTTTGATGTCATGAAGTCCCATCTGTCCTTTTGAGTTATTGCCATATGAGATGCAAATTGGCAGGAAACATTTGGCTACTCGAATGCCATTGTTTGAAAGAAGAACTTTCATTCTGAAGGTTAAAGAAACACTTCCTAAGCATTAGGTTTTGTGGCAAGGCAACTAAATATAGAAGTGGAATCAGGCGGCCCAAGAGAAACCACAGCACCATCTGCTGGTTACCTTCTTGTATTGTCTTACCTGAGATTCTCAGTCTCAACAATTTGCTTTTGTGAAGCAGCTCCAAGAATCACGATGTTCTCATGGAAGCATTATCATAGTAGCAAACAGAAATATGGAGTGATGTCCTAGTTTGAGCTCATGAAAGCTATAATTTTTGTGTTTGGTAGTTATGGAATTAAACACAGCATCAGGATCCAATTATGCAAGGTGCTAAATTTAATGCCTGATTTTCTCTGAGTCCTGATTGCCTTTTCCTGTAGACCAATACAGCTACAGCCTGGATACCTGACACACGGAAGATATTGAATTTTAGCCAGTTTTTTTAAATGAAATCTTTATATTTTCCTAAGCAGGAAGCAACTGTGACCACCTGAAACCCGAGATCCTGCCCCTGCCTTTGTTTCAAGGTAATTTGAATCATCACAGATCCTCACAGGAGGTGAGAGGCTCCATACCAGCTATGAACTGACTGCCCAGAGGAGTTTTCCATCTATTGAATCCTCTGTGAAATCCTATGAAATATGAACTTTCATTTCTACCCAGGAGAAATTTTACAATCTATTCTCCAATGCCTGATGAAGGGTGTTTGTGCCCGAAACCTTGCAATTAAAGATTTTTTTTTTGCAAAAACCTTGTTGGTCTAATAAAAGATATCATCTCTTCTATGAGTTCTGATTTCCTTTTCCTCTAGACTAATATGGCTTCAACCTGGATACCTGACTTTATCTGAGCATCCTCAGCCCTCAGTGAAGTCAATTACAGAGCAGGATGCATGGACCCTGCTGGCAGACCCTCACAGCATCTGGCCCATAGCAATTTGTAATTTGCTCTCTTAGCTGCAATTCCAAACCAACACAGGCCCAAAAGGGAACATGTTCAGTCTCATAGTGTCAGCTCAAGAGATCAATGATGTTCCTCCTTTTTATGTCAAAGTCATCTGGAGAGTAGATAAGAAGTTTGCATTTTATTAAAACATGTAACAAAATGATATAGAAAACAAAAGAGCACAAAGTTAACAGCGTAGGTTATTTTTGTCCATGTTTTCAGACATTTGTAAAGAGATGCTGCCAAATAGCTTAGACTATATATCAGACCTACCATAAAATGGATCACAGCCTTTTGAGAACATCCTCCGGACTCTAAACAGCTACATATCTAAAGCAAACCCTTTGTTGCCAGTGAGCAAGCAAAAGTTATTGTCTGCATAGTATCTAAGTCAGGGGTTCTCAAACTTTTTATTCTCAAAGCACCCCTCATTAGACTCATAGCACCCCTCATTTGGCTCAAGGCACTACTCAGAAAATGCCAGCTCTTAGTTTTCACTTGTGTTTTTGGTTAGGGAGAGAAATTATACATAAACCGGTATAAGTGATCAGAAACCGGTTCAAATCTGTAACCCAACAAAAGTTCAGTTCACATAAACTGCTTTCAAAATGGCCAAAACTGGTTTAAGGTAAACCTGGATGGATGTAGTATCAGACTTTATTGATTTATGTTAAATCAGTTTATTAAACTCCTGTCCCTCTGGATTCAAGCTAACTCACAGCCCTCCAGCATCCCAGGATACTTTGCACCTCCCTCACAACCCCCCCCACCCCTTGAAGGTTAGGCATGCTAGCCTTGCCCAAGCTGTCTGTTCCAGCCGAGTAGGGAGATGTGCTCTAGTGCCCCTGGCTTCTGACTTGGTGCACAACAGGCACGTAGCTGCATTTCAGGAATCAAAAGTAAGTGTCTGTTCACTTGCTTATCAGTTCAACCTACACAGCTTAGATTAACCTGCAAAGATTGAATCGATTCAGCCTCAGGCTTTGACTGTCTATATTTAGTCCTAGACTACAGAAAGATAAGAGACTAATTCTTCTGTTTTAGAGAAGCCTACAACAGGTCAGAACAGTTTTAACACTGGACTCCTTTTTAAAATCTCTGGGTTTATCTTGTAAATCGTGTTTGCACACACAAAAGTGATAGCACAGTGTTGCACTCTGAGGCACTCTTGAAAGGATCTCAAGGCATCCCAGGGTGCCACGGCATCCTAATTAAGGATCACTGATCTAGCCCAAAACAATGCTGTGTGCAACTGTATTCCCACAGCTGTCTACAACAGTACTTAAAAACCATGGTTGCCAGATCTATGTTTTTTACAGAGGTTGCTAATAAGCAAGTAAACCCACCAGAAAGGAGGGCAATTTTAAACAGTAGTTAGAAACACTGAGAGTAGAGTGGGAAAGGGAGAGAAAAAAAGCAGAGGCAAGAAAGAAAAAAGATATATCAAACCCATAGGAACAAAGCATTTATATTAAAGATAATGTGTCTAAATTAATGACACTGCGTTGCTTACAAGGCAAGCAAACCCACTCTCCAATACTTGACTGCAGTCGCACTGCTGGTACTTTGGGGCTGTGGGCACCTGAAGGCACCTGTTGTTCACATGAACATGAAAACATGCTTTAGAACATCCTCTGTCACTTTATGGAAGAAAGGAATTGCAAAGGGTAAGTATATACATGGAGAGAGAAAGTCATTTGCTTTTTTAGCTGTATACATCTTTCCCTTTCCCACCTTTATTATGATTTTAGTATGCTGCTTCTCAGCAGTTTGAAAATAAGATGCAGTTTGAACCATTTGTTATAGTTTTGCTGAACAAAGTGATAGTTTCCATGGCCTTATCTGCCATGGCGGAAAAGAAACGGATATTCTTAACTTGAGTAACAAGCTCAAGGCAAAGCCCTGCTGAAGATGATGCAATCTATCATTTTCACATGAGATAGCACAGCAAGACCAAGAGCCTCATCTTTAGCTCAACTTGCTAACTCGTGTGAAAGCTACAAACTGCTTTGCCTTCACTTGGACATTACCTAGCTCACGTAAAAAAAAAAATCTTCTTTACCTAGTGATGAAACATCTCTGTGACACTATTTCCCTTGATCATATGCATAGAACTGGATATAAAATGGCTGCTCTATAGAGGGAATGGCTCTTAACAATTTAAAGAAGTCCACAAAAAAGACGCATCTGTAGCTGTGCAACTGTTACCACACGAAGAGCATTGTGATAAATCCCTACATCACTGGTCAGTGCTTCAGCAGAGAGCTCCAGAGCAATCAAAAACATCACAAATGCTATATTCACAAAGCCTGAAAGCTAAAGCAAGCACTAGAGGAACAGTAATGGCTTTATCAATAGCAGAATGTATTGTAACCATTTTCCAGTAATTTCCTGTCATGAACGATCTCAGACTTGCTCTTACTGGTGCTGCTTCTGGGTCAAGGTTGAAGTATGTTGGCAATGTGGCAGAGCCTTGTACTGCAGTGGTCTGTGTTGGGCCTGGTTGTGAATGAAGCAGAGGACTCGTCTCAGTTCTCTCAGTTTGGATCTTCTAGCAGAAATAAATGTGTGCGTGTGCACATATATGGAGTGCACTAAAAAATGGGAAACACACATGCACGCGCTCCTCCTGTAATGGGGCTTTAAACTTTGAATTTTGAGTTTCCATCTCTTCTTCAATCATTGATTTGTCACTTCTGGAAACTGGCTCAGATTCACAGCAGAATTCAATCTACATTCCTACACACACAAGTGCATACATTTGTTCAGCAAACATAAACTAGGCTTGAGTCAGGAATTTTGCACAGGAAGTAAAAAAGAAGAGCAAGAACCTAAATCCTATTTTCAAAAGCAATTTACAGACTCATATGGCTTTTTAAAGTAGTTAACTCCATGAAGCACGTATTTGCCTCTATAGATGCCTAAATATCATTGAAGGTTGCCAAAGTACCTTTGTAAATATGGCCCTTAGATGCTCAGGTCCCTAAGATGTTCAGTGAGACCAAGACTTCTAATGCCACAACCAACTCCGTATGCACCCAAACCTGACATTTCAGTAGAGTAGATGGTTAGGAGTTTGGAGAGGTCCCAAGTGTGTGCCCTAGCACCACTCTCAGGCTGTCTGTCATGACAGAGCTATGGCATCCATGGGAGACTTCATGGAGAGGCACTGAGGAATGTGTTTAGGATGCCCAGATACCATCCAGTCTATAGGACTGCCAGGCCTGGGCCTGTGCAGAGCAAGACAAGTGGGTAAGGCTGATTTGCAGTAGCCATAGTTTTGGCAGAGAGAAAGTATAGATGTGGTCTAAGTCATTTAAGTGTCATTGAAAAAGTTTCCTGATCTGATCATCTTCAGAATGCAAGGGGCAGCAAAGATATGACCTGGCTCAGGGCCATTTCTTAATCTTCGATTTCTTCCGAGTGCACAGGAGAGGGCAGCTATACCAGCACACATGGTTCAAATCTAGATTCTTATGTACTGGCTGCACCTCATGATTCCTTGCTTCACCACAACTCTGCTGTCTTAACCAGAAGTAGCATTTACTGTGCATGTAGTGCCGATGTTACTGGTGTCTCTGAACTAGGAAAATAATTGTCTGTTTACAAGGATGAAAACAGTTACAGGCAAATCTCAAATGTTCATGGCCTGCTAAACTCCCGGCCTTATCTGAATAATATTTGGTCCGCAAGCTTTTATGGCATTTTGGCGCGTCCAGTGCTGGCCTAGCCAAGAGGTGTAGATGTACACAAAAGTAAAAATATAACAAGAGGGGGAAAAGTAGTAATCTGCAATGCTTCACATGGGAAAATCAAAAAATGTTTGGGTGGGTAAAACCCGAGTGAAAGCTCAAGTTGGTTCTCATTTAATGCCTTTTAGTAACAATATGCTTATTACTGTCAAAAGTGCCAGGTATGAACAACAGAACACAGTTCAGTACTTCTGGCTAGATGAGACTTGGTATATTATAAATACCTTATTGAGTTTAATAACAAAACAGGAGGATGATAATGTGAATTCCAGGAGGCAAGCAAAGGCAGATACTGTTAGACTGGGTTATGCTGGTACTTTAACTTTGAGCGTACCTTATAAGGAAGTCAGTCTTGCAGCAGTTAAAGGGAAGACCTGTAAGCAAACCCCTGAGTCATTCAAATTTAACACCACAGCTCTCTTTCCAGTGGAATGTGTATGTTCATCACAAAACTATGTCTACCAGAATATGTAAATTCAACTCCTTCCTGTTTGGAGCAGTCAGCACTGGGGAAACACATGCCTGGGTTCAGTTCTGACCACCTGAGTTCATACAGTGTAAGCTCCTTCTCGAGTTAAAGGAGAGGAAGTGACCAGGAGGAAATGTACCATACGACATTCCTTGAATGCACTGCGATCAGCTGTGAAAAACAACCGGGATGGAAGTGCAGCTGCCACTGGGAACCCACATGTGCAGAGGAAAACAAAACAGTTGCTCTGAGCTTCCCGTTTCTGGTACTGCTGTTTGTTTTTCTTTTCTTTTTCAGAGCATCTACAAAACACTCCTGCATCCTTCTGACCTGTCTGGATGCACGGAGTCTACCTACTGTTCTCATTTCAGAAAACATTACAAACAACTGGATAAAAGGGAATTTTCCTGTATACTTGCTATGAGGCAAACAGAGCCCAGATGCAACAGTATATATTACGTGTCAGAGAAAAATGTCTCAATACTGTTTTTAATTTGGACAAGCCTTTGAAGTCCTCTTCCACAGCCTCCTCATCTCAGGATCATGACAAGATATGGAGACTTCTTCCAAACCACAATGTTTCCACTGCTGTATTTATTATACCAGATGCTACCGGTGCTTCTTGTCCAGTGTATCATTCTTTTACATACCTTGCTCAATAGATGGTAAATTTTAGTGGGGCAAGGAACATTGGCATCGAAAAGTAAACCCTAAAGAGTCATAAGTGCATCTTACTTGCATACCTGCTTGTATCTTTTGAGATGCAGATGGATGCGACACAAATCATTCGCGTAAACATGGACTATGAAGACTAAGGAGATTTAAAACATTTCACGCTCAGGTCTATGAACCTAGGTCTACTTACTGGTATAATGACTTTCAAGGGAGTTTGTTTCAAGTCAGCGGGAACTTGTACCTTATGTCCACCCCTGTGTTATGAAGTGAGTGACTGTTCCCATGGGCTGAAGTGAAAATCTGTGGCCTAGGTGAATAGTATTGGGCGATGCAATATTTTTTTCCCTAAACTGTGGCGTTCCCGTAATTTAGCTCCGCTCATCTTGAGTCTCTGGTTCTCCATTGTGTTTGGAACAATTGCCACATTCCAAACACACAGGAATATAAAGCAGCAGACAGCAGGCCAGACCTTTCAGCAATCTATCGCTAAAGACTTGCAAGCAGCGGCCAACTCAAGGACTCCGTTTCCTGCCATTGTTATTGCAGCAACCCTGGAATTCCTTCCAAATGGATTTGACCCTGTCACTAAACAGCTAGTGCATATTTCCCTGATTAGTATATTCCTGTGCATGGATGGGA
>NW_005842147.1:631887-655963 GCF_000455745.1 Alligator sinensis | reverse complement strand
CTTAATGGCATCTCTGCCAAATTAATATTGCTATGTAATTACATGTTGTGGACTCTTTGTCCAGCCAGTTATGTATATTTTTTTGCAGAACAGCAACAGCTCAGCCATCTGGTATAAAAGTGATTTGGGCCTAATGTAGTCTATCAACACTTCTTGCAGAAGACCTCTATATTTTTCAACACAAAAGAAATAATGGGCCTGACTCTCTGTTCTTCATTTAAGGCAAGTTGCGGTGACTTTAACAGGCTAAGAATATGGCCTGTGTTAAACCTCTTTCCTTGGAATTCAAGGAGCCCTTTTGCAGTAGATCTGATGTTTTAAACATGTTCATCTCTTAGGGTACTGTTACCCTTTCACTGTTGCTCAGAATCCTAGTAGCTACGGCTCCCAGATGGAAGGCAGTGTGTTATTTCCCCACAAGGGATTATTCATCCAGGTACTAAACTTTACCTTATGCTTTGAGTGAGGCAGCCATCCACTCCTAAGTGCAGTGGGTGCTGTTTTGCTTTTTTCCACCATCATATACTTCTGCAACTGATGCTCTTAAAAAAACATCATCCATGAGTGACTGGTGCCTCCTGAATCTGGGGAGGGCACCTGCAGAAGACGCTGATGATGGCGGCCCTGTCGGGGGGGGCACCAGCCCTACCAACAGCATCAGTGTTGACCATCGGGGGGGGGGCACCAGCCCCATCAGAGGGGACATGTGCACCCGCTACCAGTCACCTGTGACTTCATCTCACCAACTCTCTGCCCCCTCAATCTGTTCCCATCTCGTTCCTCTCAGCTTTGTCCTAGAGCATGGTCCTCTACAATTTGCTCTGTCCCTGTGGTTCCAACTAGGCCTCAGCTTGTTAGAACTGGGCCTCAGACTGTTCTCATGCTAAAGAAAAGTTACTCTTATATCTATATCTATATATAGATAGATATAGATATAGATATAAGATCCTTGTCATCCCGTTCTTTTTCTCCCACTGGCTCTGTTTCCATCAGCCCTTCCACAGACGAGAAATGCCAGGATTTCTTCTGTGAAAGGATCCCTAACATCTGAAGAGATGTCACCTGTGCTCACTCCATCTCTGCTGTTCAGTTTCTCCATCTGCTCAAAAATCCCTCCCCCCTTTCTTTTCAACTACAGATGGAACCAAATATTGACAACAGACTGAAACACCCCCAATATTTGGATCCAAATTCCGATGTTGTGCTTGTTCTTGATTTCTGTTATGAGCCAAATCAAACCCTGGGTTTGGGAGAAATTAGAAAACTGAGGACTGTTACTTGGAGCACAATATTTATATACATCCCTCTTGGACAACTTTTCAACTAATAAGGAACTCTCAGTCCTCTCATCTGTCCCTTTCCTTTTCCTAGACTCTAAATGTCACTTTTTATATCAAACCAGTCATCTGCCATTCACTCGTCAGTTATCCCTTACATCAGCAGTTCCCAGTCTTGGGGTCACAACCCCATTTGGGGTTGCAACAATAAAAAATGGGGTTGCAAAGATGCTCAGCAGTGTTGATTAGTTATGATGAATATGCTTCCTGTTTATAAACATGCAACCCTTGTGCATGGCAATTATTCATCCACACATGACTGTTGCAGCTCCGATGAAAGGTGCTTGTATGTTACAGGAAGCTGATGTAAAAATCAATACGTTGATACTACCTGGTTGAAATAAGTGTTACATGACAGAGAAATCTAACATGGGTGCTTTTCTCCGAAAAGTTTTCGCTTTGAACTCCAGCAGTAAAACAAATCACAAGGATGAGAACAAGAAACGAAAGGAGTGCAAGACATAAACGGGGAAATTTGATGAATCCTTCATTGAGCTTGGATTTACAAGTACTGAGGTGAGTGGGGAAGAAAGGCCACAGTGTGTTTTACGCCAAGCTGTTTTGTCTGCAGAAACCATGAAACCCAATAAACTTAAACATCACCTGAGTTCACAACACAAGGAACATGAAGAAAAGCCAAGGTCATTTTTTGAGCACTATGAAAAGGAATTCAAGACACCTATGCTTGTGTCTGTGCAGTCACAGAGGGCCTCATTTGAAAAATATAAAAGAGCAGAAACATTGTAATGCTATATTTATGCCATCATCTTATCTGCATCATTTTGGAGTCACAAAAAAATTCCAATGTTTAAAGGGGGTCATGCCGAAAAAAAAGGTTGGGAAGCTCTGCCTTACATAGTACAGTCTATCCCAATGGCATGGCTTCCTTCTCAACATCCCCCAGCACAGTATCTCTATTCTTCAACATTTCCCCTCATCACACTCCTATTTTGAGGTAAGTTATGTAGCTTCATAAAACATTATGTATCCAAGACCACTGAAAGCTCTTTGGGGCAGAAACAATGAGGTGCTATATATTTTTGTATTTTTTAGGACAATCTATTTGAGGCCACAGGTACTGTTGTAAAGAAAATGGTGCATAATGACAACAAACACCACCAAGAAATAATGCATAATTTGTTTTTTCAACATTCGTAAAAGTATATTAACCAGTGTGATATTTGAAAAGTATTTTTCGGTTGGAGCTTTAGTTGGTATAAATCAGGATAGCTCCTCATGAAGTCAGTGGAGTCGTAATAATTGACACCATCAGAAACTTGACCCAAATAATGCATTATAACACTTTACAATAAAGTTCCTTTCATCAAAAGGAATTCAAGGTGATTCACAAACATTATGCCTTCAAAGCGGATAAGGATTTGGCATTGGTGTTACAGGTATTTATACTGAGTCATGGAGAAAACAAAACTCACCTCTTCAAAAGTATCTGTCTGTTTGGGGGATAGGGGCTTGAAGTGACAAGGTCCTGAAAGTACTGAAAGGGTGAGTGCTCAGGACCACTGATAATCAGGTTCTGCCAGGGGCTCAACCTGGCACCCAAAAAAATGAAGTATGCAAATCAACATGCCCTTTTGAAAATATTAAGCTAAAAGACTAGGCCAAATTCGTGCTGGAACTTTATGGTGGAGCCAGGAATAGACTCCAGCTTTCCTGGCTGCCAACACAAGACCCTCACTTGACTCCCATTGTCTTCACTGGGCTTTGGACCAGAGTAGGCTCCAAGCGTGCAGAACATTTCCTCTGCACTGTACTTTAACTTTGGCCATAGACTCAACTGTGCATTCCCATACTATCAAGTGTTATTATTATGTTTTCAATTAGCAAAGGTTACACAGCTAAATCCATTGTTTTAGTAAAGTTTTGATCATGAGGTTCACCAGGTCACGTTGAGCCAAAAGTTACATTATCATGTACTCAAACTAAGTGCATTTGCAGTAATCAAGGGTTTAACTTGTTTGTTTGTTTGACACACACACACACACACACACACACACACACACACACTGCTAACTTGTCAGCTTAGTCTACCTTATTGTTGCTTTGCTATGAGTAGTAACTCTGTGCCATGTGGACAGCTGAATAAAGTCCTGTTTTTATAACAATCTAATCTGACATTTTGACAAGGGTGTTATGGGTGTGCCTTGGCAGCACTAAATCAGTAAATGATGCTGCAGAATAGACACACCACACACTCTGACAAAGCACATTGTTTACTCCATTGTGTTCAACTTCAAATCATTCTTTGGCCAGCAGACTTGAATACCATAACTGATTGTGAGTTTATTGTAGAATAAAATAATAGGGATTTAAAGGACTCAAACTTTCTTCCCTTTCACTCTGGTCACAGCTCCAAACATGATGAGGGATTTTTAAAGCTATCTATAGAAACAAAAAAAAAGTTGGTATTTTGAAATAAAAGGACAGAAGATTAAAATCATGGTCCAAATTCTGCTTCTAGATACCACATTAGTAATATTTTCTTATAATCAAAAAGAAAGGAAACCCAGACTTTGGCATCACACAAGTTTTAAAAAACTGTTACTTCTGTTACTAGTTAGGAGCCATTATGTATATGAAAATGGAAAAAAGTGAATATTATCTAACATTTCACTCCCCATGGCTGTTTGTTTATACTTTATACTTCATCCACTGTTATTAATAAAACTAAACTAGTCCATTTCATTTTTTTGGTTTCTGGTCAGTACCACTTTGTTTATCAAGGATTAGCACAGGCTGCTGTGTTTGAGTACAAAACTCTGCAGGACATATTCAGTTCACAAAAACCAATCTAGTCTTTTTTAGCTTTGTCTACATGAGGAAATTAACTTTAGGAACGTTGAATTAATAATGGATTGTGGTTAAACTTGTGCAAGTCCTTATGTGGATGCTCTTCATTCTTTCTGAGCTGCTTATTTTGGTTTAGCTACACATCTGTTCTCAAATGATTTAAACTAAATCACAATTAATTTGGTTCAATCCAAAATAAAATTTCCTATATAGGTTTCCCTCGATTTATGTGGGTTTGATTTATGTGAATTCGCTCTTATGCAATTACCCTTTTTATACCTGAAATTCATTATTTGCAAGATAAATTTGCTGTTGTTTGATCGGCATAGGTGCGCTCCCCCCTCCCCCAGGCAGGTAAGTCTGAGTTTATGAGGGGAGGGGAAAGGGCCGTGAGCAGAGGGGACAGGTGAGGGGAGGGGAAAGGGCCACGGGGCTGAGGCCCCGCTCACTGCAGCCCCTGCTGCAGCTGCTCTGGGAGCAGCCGATGCCAGTGGCTTGCAGGCGCTGGGCTACACCATGCCCTGAACCCCACCCCAGGGGCTCCACTTCCCCTGGGGCACTGTGCCCCAACCCCCCCAGTGTGATGTAGCCCAGCGGCTGCAAGTAGGTGGCCTCTGCTGCTCCCAGGGCTACAGCTCCCAGGCTCCCAACTACAGAAAAGGTGGGCAGCCTGCCTTGGGACAAGAGGTGCAGTGGCACCAGGCTCTTCCCAGCGCTTGGGGTGGGCCATGGCGATGGGAGGGGGGCTGCTGCCACCCGAAAATTCACTGTAGCCCCCCACAACCTGTCCTCCCAGTACGGCTGCCAAGTGCCAGGAAGAACCTGGTGCTGCCACTGGTTCCAGCCTGTAGTGGCCAGTGGCCCCAGCCTGCTCTCCTCCTACTGCAGCTGCTGCCTGCCCCTTCTGGAGCCCGGGGAGCAACGGGCGCTGCCTGCTTGCAGCTGCTGGGCTGCACTGTGCCAGGGGGGTTGGGACATGGTGTAGCCCAGCAGCTGCAGGCAGCTGGCGTTGGCTGCTCCCATGGCTGCTTCAGCAGGGCTGCAATGAGTGGGGAGAAGCGGAGCAGTGGGGCGAGTGGGGCGAAGTGGGGTGAGTGGGGCTGCCGCCCACCCCGAGTGCTGCGAAGAGCCTGGTTCTGCCCCTGCTGCAGCCCTGGGAGCGGCAGACTCCGCCTGCTTGCAGCCACTCAGCTGCACTGAGCCCCTCTCCCTGCCCCTTCCCTAGCCCCAGCCTCACTCCTTCATTGCTGTGGGAATGCATCCTTATCAGTTTTATTGTAAATTGGGCTTACTTTATGCAAATTCGCTTTGTGTGCCGTTCCCTGGGAACGCATGTACCACAAATTGAGGGAAACCTGTACAGAGTTTTATACCACTAACTAAATTCGCTTAAGAGTGGGGCTGGTTTATGAGATGCATGTAAATTCCCAGCAGTTTAATATGATTTCTCAATAAAGAATAGCCTTTCTATTCTGGTTTACTGTTTATTCTAAGAGATTTAACAAAAATTATTACTTGAAACAGAGTGCTGTGTACACGAGCATTTCAAAAGTTTTGTGTCCTGTGGCTCTTGGCCATATTGAGATTTTGTCTGCAGCTGGAAGGATTAAGACACCCTTGGGTTAAGAGCCAACTTGACAGTATTCCTTTAGGAAAAGATGATGGAACCCCTTTGATTTTAAACTGTTTTCCAATTCTGAATTCTACAGACGGTGGCAAATTACATGCCCCAAATCTGTACAGAGAAAGGATTCTGTATACATCCACTAGCTAAAATCTATGTGGATAGAGAGAAACACAGACTAACACTAATGAAACAGCATCAGATCCAAGCACCCAAATTGTTTGTCAGGTCAATCCCCCACAAATCAAGATAATACTTTTGGATATTTTTATTTGCCCTGTTCTTTGAGCTATTAGGGGTCATGTTTTCATGCTTTTCTCAGAAGCAACATGGCATAAGAAATAATTTTTTTAAAATAAGAACTCATATTCTTACATAATACAAATAATCAAGAAGTTGGGGTTTATAGGCACTTATAAATGTCATGACACATATATCATAAGACTCACAACCTGTGAGATCTTGTCTGCACAGGGAAATATCCCAGAATAGCTGTTCTAATCTTATTCTACACAAAGGTTATGGACGTATGAACTCTGGCACTGAGGGCTAAGCTATTGCAATTTAGTTTTTACCTCTTGTGGGATAAAAGTCTGTACACAGGCAGTTAGCACGGAGTAACTGACATGCAGTTAAGCCCCATTCTTATACACTATGGCAGGGGCGGGCAATTATTTTGGGCAGAGGGCCACTTACTGAGTTTTGGTAAGCCATTGAGGGCTGCATGACAGGCAGCCCAGGGCAGATAAATATTAATTTTCTAAATTTTTTAGGGGCCCCGCGAGCCGGATAGAATGGCCTGGTGGGCCACATCTTGCCCCCGGGCCACATTTTGCCCACCCCTGCACTATGGTATATTGTTCATATGTCCATATGCTTTAGTGTCTTTAGAGTTCACTTTGGAAATGGATTAAACTAAACAACACAAAGCCCTGTTAGTGAGGAACAAGAGTGCCCACAGAGAAAGATAATGTGGCGTACATTAAAATTTATGCCCTACCTTATTTCATAATAACCCACCCCTATACTAAAAAGCAATTTCTTATTGGATCACAGAAGATACCAGACCATATTATCAGCTCTGCTTGAAAATTGGCCCTTCCCGGGCTACAGGCCCTTTGGCCCACTTGGTCTCCAGCTGTACAGGCTCCCAGCCCCAGCCTCTATGGCAGGGGCGGGCAATTATTTTGGGCAGAGGGCCACTTACTGAGTTTTGGTAAGCCATTGAGGGCTGCATGACAGGCAGCCCAGGGCAGATAAATATTAATTTTCTAAATTTTTTAGGGGCCCCGCGAGCCGGATAGAATGGCCTGGTGGGCCACATCTTGCCCCCGGGCCACATTTTGCCCACCCCTGCACTATGGTATATTGTTCATATGTCCATATGCTTTAGTGTCTTTAGAGTTCACTTTGGAAATGGATTAAACTAAACAACACAAAGCCCTGTTAGTGAGGAACAAGAGTGCCCACAGAGAAAGATAATGTGGCGTACATTAAAATTTATGCCCTACCTTATTTCATAATAACCCACCCCTATACTAAAAAGCAATTTCTTATTGGATCACAGAAGATACCAGACCATATTATCAGCTCTGCTTGAAAATTGACAATTCAGTCATTAAGTGATAAACATGCTCTTTACTTGAAAACGTAGGTTTTTAATACTGGCTTTGTGATATCTTGCTTTTCATTTGAAACCCTTCCCCCCTTAGCAAAGGCCTGTAGGTATCTAAAAACTGAGCAGTCAGCACTGACGTAAACTGCACATTCAGGATTGTAGTGGCAGGTAGAAATCATAATGTGTCAGACTCAGAATAAGGAAGGTAATACCTCACCTGCCTGCCCCAAGCAGCCCATATGGTTTCCCCCATGTAAGAGAATAGCTCTGCATTTTGTTAAAGCTAGTTTTGCTGACAGTGATGGAAATAAGGGCTACTAACTCAGGGTAATTTCAGCTACAAAAACTTTTGCAGCATTCAGTCCAACTTATAAAGAAAAATGAGTGTCAAGGATCAGATTTTGTGCTGGAGACCTGCCACTCATAGCTGCACTATGAGAAAGCTTCTGGTTTACTCTAGCTGGCCTGAAAAATGCATAATCTGCTGGCCAGTTTGACAGAAGTCTCTAGAGGAGGACCAGAACTTCTGTTTCAGGCTTCTCTTTTCCTTGACGAACACTCAGCATTTCGGTTTCTTGATCAGAACAATTATGTTTAAGCTTTAGCTGCTATTATTGCAGCTAAAGGATAATTCAGTATGTTCTTAAGATTATATATTTGATTACAAGTCTATGCAAGCCAGCTACACTATTCCCACAGTGGGCATCTGGGTGGTACATAGGACAGGATGTGTTAACTTGCACAAAGAATTGCCCAACCCCAGGATTAAGTGGTTGCAGAGGAGTTCAGGTAGCACCAAGATCAATTTTTAGATTCAGAGTCGGCCGAATCAAATCAGGGACAGTGATCCAAATCAATGAATTGAATCACTGTCCCCGATTCGGGCCAAATCCGAATCAAATAGGGCCCAATTCACACACCCGTAATAGTTGTATACAAAGCACAGTGGGAGCAGAATCAGTAATGACCAGATCTTCTCATCCACTAAAATGTATTTAGGATGAGAGCAGAAGGAGGAAAGCCCATTCTCTCTACTGCTGGCAATCCTGAAGAAATCTGGCCATATTTCAGAAAGGGACAGAAAACAAATGTAGAGTCTCCAATTTATAATTATTTCAAATGCTTGGAGGCACTGGGAAGCGAGTAGGTAGAGCATGCTACTTACCTGTAGGACTGACCATGGAGCGTAGTGTTTTGACAGCCATGTGTGGGACTTACACCTCAGCCACAAGGTGGGCTTCCCAGAGTTATCAAATCTGTCTAGCACTGAGATGAATGAAACTATAGGGAAACTCTTTCAACAGTGCCTAAGTGGTTGTTGAGCGTAGGTGTCATTTCTATAGAGACTTAGGGATGGATTTTCAAAGATATTCAGACTCCTAAAAGTGAAAACAGATGCCTAGTGGAATTGTCAGTTTCCAAGCTTGTCAGATACCTAAAATCAATTTTAATTACAGCTGACCTCCTAACCTGCTTCAACACTTTTGAAAATCCCAGTCAATGTCCACCTGTATCTTTAGGCACCCAAACAGTTTGAAAAGTTGGCCCTTTGGAGTCAGAGTCCCACCGACTTTCATTTAGAAGACTTAAAGTTTTACCT
Organism: Alligator sinensis; assembly: GCF_000455745.1. Classification (NCBI taxonomy): domain Eukaryota; kingdom Metazoa; phylum Chordata; order Crocodylia; family Alligatoridae; genus Alligator; species Alligator sinensis. Next base: position 646,976 of record NW_005842147.1, on the reverse strand, counting down.
TATGTTTAAATGCAGCAGGAAGGGAGGTCTATGCATCGGATAAGGAGCAGATGGCAGAAGTTTACAAGGTCATATCTCCCCCACAAATGGCAAACTGATCAAATACAACCAGGTTAATGTTTTTTTGCAGGAGCAACTGCCAAAATTGTGCCTTTGACTTTTCATCTCTTCTGGTTCACTTTCCTCTCTCCCTCTCTGCAGCTGGTAGTGTAAAGCCAATCTGCCCTCTTCAGAAACCAGTGAGTGAAAGACATTGCACTGACTTCAGTTTAGCCAGGATTTTACTCTGTGAAGTTTTAATGGTGTGAAACTGGGAGATGTGAGCTCATAAGCAGGCCCTAGCCTGCAAGTCCAACCAGGAAGAAGCTGCAGAAAGAAGTGTGAGCCATTCCTATCTTAGGAATGCATTATGAGCAAGAACTAATGTGGAACTGCAAAAAGACAAGGCAAGGCCTGAATATAGACTCTTACCATATTTACTTGCATACCACACGCACACACCCCCTTTCCTCAAAAATCAGTCCACCAAAACGGGTCTGTATCTTAAGTGGGGAAGCAGGTTTTTCTTCACTGGAATCAGCACCGTACCTGGACTCCTGGCGGCCCAGGGTGAACTTTTAGTATTAGGCCCCCCTTCGCTGGAGATATTAATAATAATAATTTTTAAAATTACAATTCTCAGGCCCCCTTTCTGTCCAGGTCCTAGGCAGCCACCTGGTTCACCCATGCCTGTGTCTGGCCCTGACTGTAATAGAGCAATGGAAGAATAGAAGCAGGGAATTATTGCTGCAAGATGGCTACCACTATTAACCCTCTCACAGCCACATCTACTGCAGTCAGGATCTCTTGCAATCAACTAGGACTGGAAAAAATATTTTCTTCTTCATTCTGCTCTTCCCAAAATAAGGTACACGTCTTATTTGTCTTATGTGCTATGCAAGAAATTATGGTATTCCCTTTGATATGCTTCTTCCAGCCAACTTTCCAGACTTGAAGCCCATCTGGGTTCAAGAGTTCCCAGGAAGAAGAACTGGTCATTGATAGGGTACAAAAACTTTAGCGGCAATAGGATATTCTGCACTCTGAAATGAGTAAAGGGAACCATTCCTTGTTTGGCATCTACCTGGGGAGTGAGTTAATGCACAAAGTAACGCAGCAGGAAGTTGCTAAGAAGAGACAACCTCAAGATGGGATTGTTAATAGTTATGGCCAGAGCCTTAACTAAAACAACAATCATAAATCAAAGGAAAACATGCAGGGGAAATATCAGGGCACATTTCCTAAGAGGGAGGTCTGTTAGACATGGAACAGCCCTTCTATGAAAGAGTCATGGTCCTAGTTCAGCAGAGTTATTTTAAACCTGGTGCTGGAAAATACCCCCTATAAACAGTGTTGTACTAGCAGAAGGAAATCCAGGATGATCTAACGGGTCATTTCTGTCTTCACTATGACCTCAGATGAACTTTCCTAAAAAGTTTTAGAGGGGAATGTGTATTAACACATATGAGGACATAGGCCACTGGGGGACTGAATGAATAACTGCTCCAGCAAAAATACAAACAAACATATTGTATAACTGCTCAGAAATGAGAGGATATATTGCACTAAGTCAGAGCTTGTCTAGTCAGTCCCTTAAAAAAAACCCCTGACTTTCTTCAAGCAGAAATTTTAATTCAGGTAACTGAATATCAACCAAGACTTCATTTTTACATAACAAAGAACCTCACAAATGTAAAGTTTCTTTAAAACTCAAGCTAATTGCATAGCAAATAATAAAGCTGAAATTTATTGCATACATCAACAATATCTTAAAGGAAAATTTAGGAATACTGCTACCTAAAAACAGCTGAAAATAATTACACTATATTTCTAATATTATGCTTCTTCACTGAATACATGGCGCCTCAATAATAGTGATTATTATGCTTTTTTTTGTGGACCATTTTAATAATAGTGGTATGTTAAGAACTAAGAGGACCAACATTTTATTTAAAAATATGACTCTTTGAAGAAAAAAGAAAATGTTAATGTAAAATATTTGGTTTAGCACCATGTTGCCAGTTTTTCATGAAAATCTGAAACAATTTTTTTCTTGAGAAAATGTTTTGGTTTGTCTTCCAGAAAAAAAAAAAAACCCGAAACAAAACCAAAAAAAGACGCATTGGTTTTGAAAATTGCTAATACACATCGCAAATACAAACCAAAATCAGTTTTTAAAACACAAAGAATTCACAGGGAATTTTAAAAGAAAATGGAGGGAAAACAATTGAACTAGTTGAAAATGCCAAATAAGTACTCACTTTTCTTTTAAGCAACAATTGCTTTGTTTAAGGGTTAAAAAGCAAATGAACAAAAAAGTATGTCAGTAAAAGAAAGGATATTTCCAAACAAATCTCATGTCTTACTTATTTCCTGGACCCTCACAGGTATAACAATACTACAGTATTACTAAAACTATGTATGGTATGTCAGTTCAAATAGCACTGAGAATTGTAGTAGTGATGTAAGTGTATTTGAATACCCGTTCATATACTAAAGAATTTGTCATCTAATGTTGCTAAACCAAATCAAATGATTTATGTCAATCAGCATATATACACATAGGAGCATAAGTCTGTAGGCAAAATTGTCACTATGAGAGAATAATCAGGAATAAAATGGCTGTGATGTTACAAGTTAGGACTGGGGTGGATAGATAGAAATGTGGCTAATGAGTTCAGATTGTGGCCACCAAGATCACTTTCATGGAGCCAGTCTCAAAGGAGACTGATAGAACTCAAGTATCAAAGGAACATAATTTCAGCTTTATTATTTGCTAAGCATAAAACAATAAAGCAAATTTCCTGCTGTGAACTCAATAGTGACATTTTTTAGTCACTTGTTTTGTTTCAAATTACAGTAAAAGTGATGCTGTGGATAGCTTTGTATTTCGAAAGGATCAGGACTTGAATTTTTACCCAATCTCAGAGTTTTTCTCTTTGTTATTATTCTTAGATTAGCTTCAACAACAAGAGCTATTTTGGAAATTGAAACATGCATGAAAAATGCTTGGGTAGTGAGCCAAGATCTCCAAGGGAACTTCCCTAGCCGAATCTTTAAGAGTTCTAGAAAATAGAGTGGAATTTACTTTTTAATTACAAAAAGCCAAATATTACCAGTTCCATGTTTAAAACTGCTCATTTTAAACACAGAATATCACCTCTGAAAAGAGGCCAATATGCAAAAGTTTCTCAGCCCCTTCAAGCTACGCTCAAATATTATGTGCTCACACATACATAGAATGGGACAAGGCAGAACAGTTGTCTTGGTACATTTAAATCCCTCCTCTAGACTACTGCCCCTTCTCTAGACTACCCTCAGTTATTCAGGCTGGGCAATCAAAGGCAGCTGGATGTGCTGTTGGTTATAGGACTTGTTGGGCTAGCATGGTTAAGGCACACCAGACTGCAGCACTCAGGTGGACCTTTGATCTAGACGTGTGGCTATAAGCATCTATAACTGTGCCTGTATGTACAGCACACATATAAATACGTATGAAGAAAGTATTGGTACAAGGCAAATTGCTTTGGGTGGGGTAGGGGAGGCTGGGGCCAGCACCTAAGGTTCTGGGGGCCTCCAAGGGCTGCAGCAGCAGTGATCCAGGCACACAGAGCCTGGCCAGCAGCCCAAGTGTGGCTCTGGAGGGCCAGGCTCTGGTTTTTGGGTGCCATGTGCACTGCCCTGCCTTTTTTTTTTTTTTGGAACTTTTTTTTTTAGATACTGGGATTTCCTGTTATCTAATTTTGGCTCTATGCTGCAAATATGCACTGCAGGGAATCTTTTCACATGCACTGTGTGTGTTTTGTAGCACCTCAAAAGCTTTTGAGGTGTCACAAAGCACATGTGTGTGCTTGTCTGGATGCATCCAAAGTGACTACGTGGTTATAATTTGGCACAGAGGACGTTTTATACAGTAATTTGCAACCATTCTGCTACAGCGAGACCTCTCATACCTTCTATATGTGATAGATATACATTTCCTACATGTGACGCACCTATAATACACCTGGAGTGTAAGTCTGACAAAATCATATAGAAAAACAAATCAGTACATTACATCCCAATGTACCTAAGCACGCAGCCAGTTTTCACCCACTGAAATCAACTTGCTTACTCTTGTACTTAAAGTTAGGCATGTGCTTAAGGCTTTTGCAAATCAAGCAGTTCCAGATTCAACATGTGGCACATACAAAATATAGAAAGCAGTGGAATTTTATTAACTCAATTCCCTTCTCTTACATGTCTCTGGTGAGGGAGGACAGTTGAAGGGAGAGGGATGGTTAAAGTTTGGAGAAAAATTGAAAAGAATGGTAGTTTTATTCACATTAGGAAGAATTAGGTCAAGAGATGAAAGAAAATATTACATGCAAATTGTCTTCAGGGATTAAGGAAACAAGAATTGTCCTCACCCCTAGACTGCAATGCATGACTTTGCATGTTAAATCTGCCATGTGCATGATGCAGTTGGGCACCCGTTTCCAGAAGTCTAACATAGACAACTTTCTTTTTGTTCTGCAGTTATTATTGTTTGGAAAAGTATGTTTCTGTTCACTGTTTATTTAAAAGAACCAGCCAATTTCAGAAACATCAGGTCAGTTTCTACATTTCTAGCTCTTAGGAACACTAGGAGCCCCTGACAGCTTTGAAACAGGGGTTCCCAAACAGTCTCAGAATCGGAGGGGCTTTTTACACAAACTTGGCTTCTGCTCAGATTTACAGGGAAATAAAGCCGGAGTTTGCACTTTGTGAAGGCCTCTGCCAGTGTTTTGAAAGCTGGGTTTATGTTTGCTTTTGCGTACAGCTGTGCCGTCCTGCACCTGCTTCATGCTGTACATATCTGGAATTTTTTTCACATTCTTAATTATTTCAGAGACAGGAACACAAACAACACTACTTTTCCTTAGAAGAGTGTGTGTGTATAAATTATACGTGTGTCACTGAAACTTCCTAGAAACTAGTGCTGTTTTCTCTTGCCAGGCGCCACAGAGAACCTTCCTGAGAAGGACACATTTTTCAATAGAAACTTGGAGCTAGTCAGGCAGGATAGAAGGTCATTCTCTAAAACAGGATGCCAAGAGGACAAGAGCTGAATGGTGTTGGCTGGCCAAGAGACGCTGTACAAATCAAGAATGTGGCGTGCTCCCCAGGGAAATTATTCACGAGCCTGGACTATATGATAAATCTGCAACCAAAGCTTTCCTTAAGCAACTGCAATAACAATGTATCACATTCCAGAACAGCCAAAAACAAAGGTTGCAAAATCACTTGCAGCTTAGAAAAATAAGGGGGGGGTTTTGCAAGTTTCATCATTTCTCCTTGTTTTCTAAAAACAAGCCCAAAAAGGGTTTAAATGCCACCAGCATTAATTTATGTACAATTTAGGTAAATAGTGGCAGGAAACTTGCAGTATTCAACTGTCTTTCAATTTTAACAAATACCCTTGCTCTTCAAAAGAGGAAAACAAACCACCTAAAAATAAAGTGGAATATAAATGTGAAAACAGCAAATGCAAATGTGTAATCTAATGTAAATAACATAATGCAAATGCTACAATAAACAGGTGCAAAGCAAATGGTCCTATAAAACATTAGAAATAGCTACATGACTTACAGCTTAAATCACACTACCATCTGGAAGAGAGATAGGTAAGGTTAAACATTACAGTCTAAAATTCACAAACAAAGCATAACTTCTGTTTGATGTGTCAGCTCATAAGCTCCCCATGACTCTTACCAAGCTTAGATAGCATGAAAAAGTTCACTCCCCTTATGTTCTTATGCACCCTTTTCCCACCTGCTCTGTGGGTAGATAGCTGCTTAGGAGGATTGTCATCAGTATTTTTGAAGCATAAATGTACATTCAGTATTGAGGCTAGGTACAGATATTCAAAAAGCCCAAAGTGGAATCCAAGTTATGTGGTTTTCCATAAGCAGCACAGTTTATATCCGTAGCAAACAAAACACACGTTCATGGAGGGGCAAATCTTAGATAAGGTGCCACCATTTTTAAACCAATCTGTGCATGCCAAACTGTTCTGTTACAGATATAGACTAGTTTCTGATCACTTATACCAGTAAAAGTGTCATGTCTGTACCTGGTCTAACTGTACTGAGGAAATGCTTCTTTTACAAATGGGGTATTAGAGCAAGGGGCTATAGAAAAGACTGTATGCTTTAACATAATGGTAAACACATGTAGAAATTCAAGAATAAAGCAAGCCATGACCTTCTGATCATGGCACTGGCTTTAGGAAGGATCTGAATGTATATCCAGAAAGTAGTTTTCTTCACAAATATCTCCTCAAGAAAACCAACATGTTACCAGTAATATTAGCTTTCTATTCTCAGAGAGTATTTAAGATAAGGAGCCCTTTTGTTCCACTTGTGTCCCGACAGGCTGACAGGCATTTTGTTTAATCTGTCTCACTCCGTGGGAATGCAGGTCCACAGAAGTCAAAGGAAAATACAGTTTGTATTGTTTACATAGGTAGAAAATGTTCCCTCTGCCCTCTCTCCTCTCCCCTACACCCCCCAAAATCTTTGTTCTTTGTTATGTGTTACTTAAGAAAAATACATATCTAATTGTTAGCTAATAGCCCTGGACACACTGGGAACTGAGTACGTTTTATTTTTTCCACTGTTGGAGTACAAAAGGTCCTTACCAGGCCTGAATTGCACTGAAATAACGAAGCACATATAGCCCTGTGTCCTCTTTCTCTTTCACCCTTCAGTAACTCTACAGTTCTAAAACAAGCAAATGAGACTAGAGATTGGCTTAATATTTATTTCCTACAAATATTTAAGGATCCAAATGCTCCTCTCTTCCTCAGTTTCACATGCAGGGAATCGAGTCCAAGTCCGAATTTGGATCTGAAGTTTTGATTTTTCTTACTTCCAAAATTATTTAGATCTGGTTGTCTATGCCAGACCCTTCTCTATTAGCACAAACACAAAAAACAAGTATTTTAACTACTATAGTAACAAGGGCCATGCAAGCAAGAATACACTGATCTGTCGTGTCAGATGCTATTTACCACTTAGCATATATGCTCATTGGAGGCCATAATGTAGCTTTGACCCTCCCCCATCACAGAGACCTCCTACATTAACAGCAATTTCCTCTTCCATGGACATGTGCCAGTCTGGCACTGTTTAAATGGAAGAATACAGCTAACAGTTAACCTAGCTAACTCTCTGCCATGAGAGAATGATTTCTTGCAGATATTTCCAAACTGTAGCCTGTGGTGCTTTCTGGTGCTATATGGAAACCTAAACTCATTATCCTTGGTTCCAGTTTCTTCACAGTAAAAAGGTGTGTAAATACTGCCCCTTAAAGACAGCTAAAAACCACATGCTTTCCTATTATTACTTCCCCATAGGAGCAACTGCAATAGTTGCTACAAGGAACAATGAGGGGCCAATCCATTCATTTGTGAGTTAGCCCATAAACATGCTCTCTCAAGACATTTATGGAAAAGTCTGGTCCATTTATCTGATCCAGGAGCCAAGAACCACAGGTCACAGCCTCAGCTCCCATAACCCAACTGAAATTAATAGATCTGTGATTATGGAGCTATGAAAATTTACACCAGCTAAGCATCTGACCCTCCAGGGCTGTGCATTCATGATTAGCAACTATCCAAATTTCACAATCTATTTTTGGAGACACAAAATCAATGTCCCTGTACTTTTAATATATAAAATAAACAGCTATTCTATAGAATCAAGATGGCCTTAGTCCGAAATCCATTTTACAATTTGTTTGATTTCATGCAGTGGCAGTCGGCATTTGCCATCAGCAGGAGATGCACAATGATCTATCTTATCGATGAACTCTGGATCCATTGTCTAGATTTGTTTAACTGATTACTACATCACCCAGCTCTTGAATGCTGGAACTTAATCCTGTTTCTAAGGTGATGTATATTAAGATATGTTTTCCAAGGAAAGCAGGACACATTTGTATTAATTCCAGGTTTTCAGGAAGCAAAAAGACAGGTCAGACTGTTCAGCTAGTTAGTTGCAAATACTGATCTATTCAGTGTCAGAGCTGACCTGTAACACGTCTCTGTTTAAACCACCAACACTATGTTTTCTTCCTTTCATGGTCATGCATCACTCAGCAGCTTTTTTCCAAAGGACATTTCCCCTCTCCATTTGTTTATTTGCCTGTAACAAAGTGCATCCTGGTGGACACATTTGCTGATCCAGCCAGCAAGCACATGAGCATCATACCATGGCAGATAGCCATCAGGACTGGAGAGTGCTAGAGTTCCATTCTGTGAAGCTGGGAAGCCTAGAAATATCTGTGCAGTAGACTTGTATATTGAGAAACCAGGGCTAAAAAGTAAATATATAGAAAGTGATATGGCTGACAGTTGTGTTTGGTAGGATTCAGTATTAACCTGAAGGAACTGAATATTTCAGTGGGAGATTTAAGTGCTTTTTGTTTTCTGTTTGTCACCAAGAAACTGACAAATGATCAAAATGTCTTTTGTGTGTTAATCACATCAGCCAGTACCAAATTAACTCCATGGTTGAATTCTGCCATATATTAACACTAAATCACCCAGGTATATAAAAGCTTATCTACTTACCTACAAATAGAACTAGTGAGTAGTTATTCTGAAATAACTCCATGTGTGAACACCCTTATTCTTGGATGAGTTATTTCACTTTCATTTACACACCTTATGTTACTCTGGAAAAACGTCATGTGTAGGTACACCCTACATTTTGGTAAGTCTTGCATTGCAATTGACATAAGTTATGGTAAGTTATTCCTTGCTATAGATTTTAATTGTTTTGTAATGTGCATATAATGACTTGTATAATGGATTCATTACTCCTGATCAGGGCTTGAAGGTCCTACAATAATGGAAATATATAGCAAAACTAGCCTGTAGTGCTATTAGGCCAAGATCCCTATGAAACATAGGAGAGTACAATGTTGTAGGAAAAGAAAATTTACTAATCGCTTCTTGTTTTGCAAGTCAATCTTTTATTACTGCTTTAGTAAGGTGACTGTTATATTCATCTGAGGAGAAACCACACAACATGGCAGCATGGTAGGATTTCAGTCCAAAGTTCTCCTGTATAACAAAGCAGTAATTTGTGCATGTTCAGGGCCCCAGAAGAGCTTAAAAGCAGTATTATTCTAAGTCTATTGGAAACCTTACCAGAGGCTGCAGAGTTTAACACATGCCAGGTGACAAAACTTCTCAGTATTTAAAAGTCACTCAGTTGTGCTAATTCTAATATTTTAAAGGTTCATGTTGTCAATAATGGCTTTAAGTGGCCTATGATTATTTGCACTGCATTATCTGTTTTCCAATCAATTGCATTATCTGCTTTCCAATTAATAAGCAAGAATGCTTTCTCTGAATCTAAGTGAACTGAAGTGCTGAACTAACAGCTGTGCAGAATTAAGTTCTGTGTTTATCTACAAACGCAAGACAGTAGACAGCAGCACTACAGACCACCTGGTATGGCCCCACCTACTTTGTGACCAGTCTGGGAGGGGCACATCCAGAGGGAAGAGAATAACTGAGAGTCTACGTTCAGTCCATGCACCTTCTTCAGAGAGCACCAATGCTGCAGTCAGCAGCCTATCTGGGTAACTCTGTGCCTTAGGGAGCTCTGGCATGAGGCAACACCAGCTGCTACAGTGCTGACTGCCAAGATGGCTATTTTTGCATCCCCCAAAAGGCAGTGCCTGGGGCTGTTGCCTTAGTTACCCCCTCTCAGTTATGATACTGGCAGCAGTTATGGGGGTTGTTATGATATGAACCTATCTAGATGGAAAAAAAGAGATCAAATTATTTCCATTGACCTGAAGGCCCATCTAAACATCTCTCCAATTGATAAGGTTGATCTAATAAAAGATATGACCAGGGAAGTCCTGCTTTTTGTGTTTTTCATGGACCATCACATCTACAACACTACAAGTATTCACATGGCAGTCACTACCAGAGATGATCCTAGCAGGGAGCAGGGCCCAGATGTGAAGAAGCCAGCGGCAGTGGCAGCAGGGGGGGGCATTGGCAAGAAGACAGATGTGAAGCTGGTGGCAGCATGGAGTAACCAGCACTAGGCGGGCCCTGCAGGAGGGGCGACAGCCGCTCTGCCCAGTTCCGTGAGGCCCAGGGCAGTCACCCTGATTCGCACCCCCCGGGGACTGCCCTGGTCTCTACTAACATGGGCTGGGTTAGAGAAGGTGTTCCAGAGAATGTATAGTTCATGTACTAAACTATAAGTGAAAACCTTTATGCACTCCCTTAACTAAAACTATGGCAATCCTGATTTTGCTTGGGTGATGCTAGCAACTGATACCATTCAGATTTGGTTGCTGTCATTTGAAACTGCAGTAAACCTCAGAATAAGAGAGCAGACTGATTCAACAAACCTCTCTGCCTTATCTCCACACTAGCTCTACCAAAGATTGCTCTCTGCAGGAGGCCATATAGTATAGAATATATTGTACTATAGCAATAGTAGGAAGCTATATAGCATCACACAAGCCTTCCACTTAAATCTCTCTTTTTTTCTTGGGAGAATGCTAGAAGCTATTTCTTTATCATTTGTAAGGAAAAATGAAAGACATGTGACAGGCTTTTCTCAGTGAATCTCAACCAAGGTGTCATGGCAGCCTAGGGTACCATCAGATCTTTTGCAGAGTGCCAAGGTGTGTGAAGATATAAATGAGGTGTGAGGCAATAAGCAGATAAGCACAGTCTCAGCCTCACGTCTGCCTGGATGAGCCCCCATGCCCACTTCCCAGTCCATCTGCAAGGAGGTAAGCACTAAAACACATAAATTAGTTTTTGAAATTGGGTGCCACTCATTCCACAAAAGTTTTGGAAGGGGCCTTGAGTCCAATGACCAATGCCTTGAGTCCAAAAAGGTTGGAACCACTGCATTACTCCCTTAACACAGGCAGCACCAGCCTCTTCCCAGTGGGGGGACTGAGGTGGGGTAGGCAGAAAACAGGGTGGGGAGGGAGGGGCTCTGCAGACAAAGGCAGGACACGGGCCCTGCGACTGGGCCAGGAGCACCACACCTCTAGCTCTTTCTGGGTTGATATATGTTGTGGATTGTAGCTGCATTTCATTTCAATATTATTACTCTTAATGGGCATTTGTATGAGGCTGTAAATATGGAGACTAAATGGACTAAAACGTTAAGTTTTACCTATGATCAACATATCCTGATGCTCTGTAAATCTTAGAGTCTACATTTTTTTAAACGATTTTCAAATTCCCTTTGAACAGGCAGCTGCAAAAGCAGGGGAGAGTTTAGCAGGGTCACTGACTCAGCAAAGGAGAGAACCCCCAAATTGAAAAGAAATGTTTATCATTAGATTCACAGCTGGATTGTAGCTGTTACAAAGGAAAGTTACTGCAAGACGTGGGCTTACATCTAACTTCTAAATTAAAATACTTTATGGCCTGGGCTGCCAACACCATTCACTGCATTTGTACAATCAAGCACTGCATAAATGTGCTGGAAGATTTCTTAACATATTCAGTGCAGTATGAATACTCATCCAAGACTGGATTCAGTCCTTGGAATCAAGTGCATTTCATGAAGGCTTATTTTCAATCCTGTTGGCTAGTAAACTTTTTACTACATGTGCGCTGGTACATTCTGAGCTGCTATATCATCATTTGCACATGGTATCACAAACGTAGAAATCCAACCATGTCTTTATTAAATGACATGTTTGTAAGATTTAGACTGGAAAGGGAATTTTCATCTTCTGTTCTATGACTGTCAGGAAAAGATCAATTGATTTAACCTGGTCATGACCCATCTATTATTTAAAGGAAGTAATTGGGCAGATAGTGTTACAGCCACTAATACTTTAACACAGGTGCAGTACCATCTGCTTTTGCTCTCTTTGACACGTGGATATTAAATGAAGTTTAAGTCCTTAATTCCTGAATTTAGGCCTGTTTTTTTAATATGAGTGAAAATAGCTGGCTGAGTTCTTATAATCTACAAAAGCAAATGTCAGACATTTTGGTAAAAAACAAAACAAAACAACAAAACATGGAAAAGGAGTTCCAGAAAGCCTTACATGAGCCTCTACTTTAATGCCAGTCAACTTAAGATTCAAATGAATCCACACTGCACCTTTTAATACCTCCAATATATGTTCTCAAACATGGCAATATTTTCTAATTAGTTAATTCAAAAAACTTGTTGGCCCGGAATTGCTAACTAAAGAGGACTAATTCAGTTTTGGGATGGACGGGATCTTGCTTAGACAACATTGCATATTTCATGCAGAACTGATTGGTACTGGCTGCACACAGTAGAAGCTATTTTTTAATATCTGGACCTGAAAGCAAGATGGTTATTGGAAGTGCTTAAGAATACCATGTTAAAGTACAGCTTAGCCTTTAAGCAAGGAGAAGCACCAGTTAAATAGGAATCAGTTGGTCAGCCTTTTATTTTTATTAAAGAATTTTTTCTCTCAAATCTGAGCTACTACAACCTTTAGTTTCAAAACTGGCTGTGTGCAAGCTTGCATAACAAATTCACATGCTTCTAAGTTACTGTTTTGACAAAAGACACTACTACCCAAACTAGAGGCATTTTCTGGCATTGAATAAAATGCCTCCTTACTTCTATTTTGTTTAATCATTTCAGTAATAAATCTTTCATTCGCTATTTGTTTGACATCCCTCTCAGACACCTGATACACATGCTGCACTCTATGCCTGGGAGCTTCTCCCAACAAAAACAGTACAACCAGCTCCTGCATGCAGAATTATCAGGAAAAATGCGTCTAGGTTTCATGGCAAGAGCCAGACTTTTTTGTTGTTAAAAGTTTGCAAGAGGGAGTCATCTCCATTTTTTGACTGGAAGTTTCCACAGGAAATCTTAACGATGGGTACTGCTTGGATAACCTGTTTTCCTGTTCAAATAATTAGGCAGATGAATAGCTAACAGAGGTGCTCACAAGTCTGAAAAGATGCCTGGCAAAGAATTATTGTTCTTTTAACCATCTATGTTCTGAAAACCCTTTTTCATACCACTAAATCTAATTTAAAGCTGAATTTGAATTCTTTGCTTTCAAGAAGGGAAAGAGGGAGGAAGAGAGTCTATACCATTGGTTCAAAGTAACAGTTGAAATTAAATTGTGAGGTTTCAATTCTGACTTGCGTGTCTCAAGATCCTAAAAAGAATGATTTACTTCATATATATTTTTCTTAAGTCAGCCACTTACAACTATTTTCTCTGTGACATAATCAACATCACATTGCATTTTTAGCAGACATACAATATAAGCTGCAGACAAAAGCTTTTTTTTTTTTTTAACAAAGCAAAGGGATTCAGTCATTCTTTGAGAAACAAATAAAAACAGCATGCATATACTTGTGCCTATGTTTGAAAAATGCTATGGGATTACTGTTATTACTTACCTAGCTTTTGAGTCATCAGAAGTAAGGCAGCCTCAAATTCTACTGTTTTATTTATAACATTGCCAAGCAAGATTTCAACCCTATACAGCAAGGTACTGCACTAATACGCAGTGAGGGACTATCTGTGCCTCAAAGGCGTTATAATCTAAGAGAAAAAGAATGGAATCAAAAGCACAAAGAAACTGTGTTGGCCAAGGCCCAGCACAAAACAAGAAGTACAGCCCAGATCCCAGTCCAGTGCCAATGCACTAAGCCAATCTACCAGCTCTTTGGATTCTGGAAGTCTGATATAACAAACTGGAAATTTTGTGGCACCTTAATTTAAATTTAAAAAGAAAGTCTTTAGTGAATTCAGTACTGTTATGAATAGTACAGTTGGCACAGCAGCTTCTTTGTTACTTTCCTCTGTCCTACACAGTTAAAGAGGGGAGGGACTATTAGATCTACTCTCTCTTGAATGTTTTCAAGAGAGGACATCTCAGATGCAGGGGCAGTCCCAGCAGATACTGCTAACCAAAGGAATCTGATCTGAAGCAGTTGGAGTGCAAGAATGGGTCTCTTTTGGACACGGACTTAAAGGGGATGACGGCACATGGTTTTGTTAAAGTTATCCATTCTATTTCCTTCCCATTTCTAGTCCTTTTCTCCCCCCACCCCCACCCCCAATAACACTGTCCCTTTGTGTTAGAATCAGAAAATACCACCTAAAGGCACAGCTATGTATCTGATAAACTGGAACTTAAGTGAAGTTTGCTCTCATTTAAATACCTCTGGAAATTCTACGGATCACTGTACCTCAGGCATCTCACTCTAAATATAGATGTGGAGAATGCTGATTAGCTCATTAGAGTGCCAAGCTACACCATCAGTTAAAACACACTCCTTAATGTGAAGTTAAATTATATATGCCCGGTAGTGCCTTATGCTCCATGTGCTCTCTAAAACTAAGATTTTAAATGCTCAAAACGTAAGTGTAAGAAAGAGAGACAGAGTTAAGATCTCTTTACATCCTTCTTTCAGGAAGGTCAATATTGCAGCAGCAGAACAAGATAAATGCACAGCACAAACATTAGATAAACCAAGAATTCCAGAAATATGGTATATGCCCCATAAAAACCTTCTTCCCCGCAATTTCAACTCAGCCCATTTAGTCCCTCTCTAAAACAGCCACTCAGGGTCATCCTAGTGCATTCTTTCTGGCAACATATGATCTCCTTGCATCAGAACTTGGCTGGGGGAGGGGTAGGGTGTTGCATTCTGTAAGTCTAAATACTGGTTTGCAGGTGTGTGTATACACACACACACACGTATGTATGTATGTTATTTTTATAAATACATATAAACATACATACACATACACACATACACACATATATGTGTAAGTTTTTATACACATACATACTTACACATACATATACATTCATACACATGGGAGAAAGAACAATGAAAATGAGATGTTTCAGGGTGGTAAATACCAATAATTTTTATGTATGTGAATAGAATGCTAAGAAAAAGCATAATCCAACAACCAACAGGCAAAGCTCATGTTTAGTTATGAGCTAGAAGCTGCTCAGCATAGGTGAGGAAGAGAGCAAATCACGGACCAAGTACACCATCTAGT
>NW_005842147.1:622033-631877 GCF_000455745.1 Alligator sinensis | reverse complement strand
TCCTGCTTTACAAGAGAACTACTCAGACTACTTGGCCAATCACTCTCCTAGTAGAATAAATCATTCAGAATTTTGTACGCCCAATGTTGTTACTTATGCAAGGTGTACATGTTCCTTATATGGTAGTGGTCAATTCAGAATACACAGGCAGATGCAACAAGGCAGCTCTTATGTTTGCTGGTATTGTAATGTCATGCAAATTATTTTATTATACAATTAAAGATAAAGAATTTCTCCTTGAATATACGGCAAATTGATTTGCACCAGTGAAAAAATCGGATGGAAATTGGGCCATATTCTTCAGATTCTGAGAATCATATTTTATGGAGGTAATACAAGTAGCTTCATTATTAATGTTAAGTTTTGCACTTACATAGAAAGATTCATAGAATACTTTAACACCCCAAATTAACAACTGGGACAATTAATAAGTTATAACTCATATGTGACTGGAAAGGAATGGATTTGTTTCTGGGAGGCAACCCCCTCCCCCAAACAAAAAACAAAAAAAACCCGAAAACAAAACAAAAAGCTGAACAGAGGAAGAAGACCATACCCTATCTTGGCTGTGTCCCCTTCCAGGCTAGTGGTGGTGGGGGTTTTGCTTTTTATTTCCCCTGGCTGCCATGGTAATGCACATTATGTGTATTGGAAGCTCAACAAGAAGCTACTGCAATATTAAGAAGCCCAAGAAAAATGGAAGGACACCCATGTGGTTTCACAAGAAGCTTCCTTGGTACCTCAAAATCAAAGGGAATGCGTACAGAAGATGGAAGGACAGGAACACCACTAAGGAAGCTTACCAAGAAGTAGCAAGAATTTGCAAAGATAAAATCAGGGACTTCCACCCAGTGAAGAAAGTTAATGACAACAAGAAGGGGTAATATCATATTTTAGACACACAAAAAAGACTAAGGAAGCTATGGGTTCACTGCAAAAAAGTCAAGACAAGACACAAAGAAGACAGAGCTACTCAATACTTGCTTCACTTTGGTTATCCCACACATGCAACCCCTCCCCACCACCACCCCACAACCAGACAGCTAACAGAAATTATGTGGACAAGGAAGGGGAATGGTTAATGGTCATGATAATGAAAGAGACCATCAGAGAGCTTTTCACTGGTTCCCATGAATTCAAGTCAACAGATCATGATGAACTGCACCCCTGGGTGCTGAAGGACTTGGCAAAAGGGATCTCAGACATTGGCAATTATATTTACCAAGTCATGGAAGATAGGCAAGGTACTGGAGATACCTAGAAGTTACTGGAGCAACTTATAAGGAAGTCTATTTGTAAGTATCTGGAGGAGGAAAGGCCAATCACAAGCAGACTTGCTAAGAACAAATCAGGTAAAACACATTTGATCTCCTTTGACAAACTAGTTGGATGGATGAAGGGAACGCAGTGGATATAGCATACTAGACTCCTGTAAAGCTTTCAACTGAGTCCCCCATAACTTACTCGTACGCAGATTGGAGAAATCTGGGCTAAAAATGTGGGGAGAAATGTGTGCTAAAGAGGGATAGACAGCTAGCTTGATAGTTGACTTAACAGCAATCAACATGCCCAGTTAAACCAATAGTAAGATTAAATTAAATAAACCAATGACTGAGAGGAGACATAATAATAAGATACCTTAAATTAGATAAATCCAAATATATCATAGCTTTATATGTTAGTAGTAGTGATTGATGTAACATATTAGATGTTGTTTTGCTAGGGGAGATATATGAGTTTCTTAGATAATTAAAAAGAAGAAGTCATCTTGTCAGTGAAGAGCATACACTAAGGTGAAGAGAAAACAGGAGAGGGGCAAGCAACATTCCTAAGGACATAACAAGGTCTTCCACTGGCAAGAAGAAGGTAGAATAGGATATTTTTCCCTACCTACCCTCAAGGAAACATCTGCACTTTCAGCCCCACGTTCAGTAAATTCAATGGTTCCTCTTCATACCGTGATGTGCAGCCACAGTGCTGGCAACTAGGGGTGTGCGAAACTTCGGTCTGTGATTCGATTCGGAGAAGATTCGGCCTGATCCGGAGGCCAAATCACCCAATCTGAATTGAATCGGGAGAAGAAAAAAACTCTGAATCGATTCAGAAAAGATTTGGAGATTCAGAGATTCGAAAGGCAGCCTTTCAGGGGAACGGAAACTGAAAGAGGGAGGGGGAGCAGGGAGAGGAGACTGATATCTCTAGCTGGCCAGTGACTGTGATCTTTCCCTGAGTCCTCTTCCAATCACAGGACTCTGGGGGAGGGACATAGAAACAGCACATAAGCCTCTGTCTGCAGCCTTTCTGTGCCTTTTGTGAGCTGTTTCTGACTGAGCAACAGAGTCTGAAAGGTACTGGACTTGGCTTCCTACCTAGTCAGTCTCCTCCTAGTTTCTGTTCTTGGAAAGGATTAGATATAGCTTACTAACTAGAATCCCTCTAGAATCCCTATCAAATCCATTTCTTTCAATTTATATTTGTTCTTGTTTCCCCACCTCCCCACCCCCCTGCCACACTTTCTAAAAAGAAAACTGTGTTTTCCCTGGCAGTGTGATCCATCACTGTGCAGGGAAGCACATACATTACACACACTCTCACAGAAGAAGTCAGACAGGCATAGAAGAAGAAGAGCTTATATATAGTTATTATTATAGTTACACACAGACTAAACACAACACAGAAGAAGTCAGACAGTCATACATCAGAGAAGAAGAAGAGATATTATTTTAGTTACACACACAACAGTAAACACAAACACAGAAGAAGTCAGACACAGTCATACATCAGACTTTCTCCTTACACCAGCCCTTTTCCTTAGTTGAGCGGCCAGGTGTCAGGCAGCTCATGGCTCCATCCTACCAAGTGCCCACATGCACCACCTTGAGCAAGACGGTGGTGCTGTCCCTGTATGAGGCATGTACGGAGTACTTGAGGGAGGAGCTGCACAAGGCAGAGCCGTAGGTAGCCTTGCACTTCACCTCTGATATCTGGAGCAGCTGAGGTGGAGATTGTGCCTACCTCTCCCTCACAGAGCACTGGTGCAATCAGTCAGGGCATCGATAGGCTCTCCTTCAAGCCACGGTGACGGACGAGTCCTACACAGGAAGGGAGATAATGGTGGCCATGAAATGCATGGTGCAGGGGTTGCTCATTGGGCAGGGTGAGCTCACCCATGGGTTGATGGTCACCGACAGTGGGGCCAATATGGCCAAGGCCATCCATGATGCCAATTCAGTTGGCATCTGCTGTGTGGCACACAAGTTATACCTCCTAGTCAGGGATGCCTTGGAGGGGGACAGGGCTGCTGGTGATGGCAGCATCACTACCACCCAGCTGATTTCAAAATGCAGGAAGGTGGCGGGCTACTTCCACCAGGGTATCAAGGGGGGCAAGATGCTGTGGGAGAAACAGGCAGAGCTGAGCATCCCACAGCACAAAATTATGCAAGATGTGGAGACTCCATGGAAGTCCACATACCTGATGCTGGAAAGGCTGATGGAGCAACAGAAGGCCATCCATGAGATGGCCTTGCTTGGGGAGACTGGGATCAGTGGCCCCCTTAACAGAGCTGAGTGGAATACAATCTCTCAAATCTTGGTGGTCCTCAAGCCCTTCCTCGAGACCACTGAGACCCTCAGGGCTGGTGATGTCCTCTTTAGCCAGGTGATCCCCATAGTTAGGGAACTTGAGAACCAAATAGAGAAGTTCCAGGGGACCAATGTTCCTGGCTGGGGCAAGCCACTTTCATCAGGGGTGCAGGCATTGATGAAGCAGCTGAAGAAGAGCATCAAAAAATGGCTGGATCTATTGCAGTCTAGTATAGTCCACATGCTGGTGGGCATATGCGACCTGAGGGTGAAGGGGAGCATGTGCATTGGCAGCACCAAAACCCACGATCACTGGACGGAGGTGCTGGTCGACAGAGTCAGGGAAGCAGAAAGACAGAGGCAAGGGGATGTGGAAGAGGTGGATTCACTTTCCTGTGCCAGTCAGTCTCCTCCATGACAGCCGCTGCCAACATGGGCCAAGGGCATGGCTTCCATGTTGGGGTTCAGATGCACCAGACCCCAGCCTCAGGCAGGTAGCACCAAGGCTTTGGTGGCTACCTATCTTGTCAAGGACATGGAGCCACTGGACGGCAATCCCTTGGCCTATTGGGCAGCCCACATGCAGATGTGGCAGGATCTGGCCATGGTTGCCTGGAAACACCTATCCTGTCCACTGACCAGTGTTCCAAGCGAGAGGGTATTCAGCATTGCTGGGGATGTTGTGACACTTCACCGCACCTGCTTGGATTCTGGTTTGGTGGAACAGCTGGTGTTCCTCAAGTGAGCCTCCTGCTGCTGGGCTTCCCCAAGCTCCAGATGCAGATGGAGTGAGTGCTACCCTCCTCACTCCGTCCGCACCTATTTCCCTTCTATTTTTTTAAACCAGTTAAAATGCCCTGCTCTCAGAGCTGGAGGGGGCACTCACTGCAGGGAAAGAACATGTCCCTGCTGAGCTTCTGTGCCAGGATGAACTTGGAGCTATAGGCTGGGCCTATGGGGAAGGAGGCAGCTCCAGGTCCTGGGCATGACCCACTAAAACTGCACTCTGCCAGGGTCAGGGAGGCCTGGTAGCGGCAGCCCCAGGAAATGCCATGGCCAAGGATCCCCCTGGTGAAAGGTAGGTAGGCGGCACCATAACCTTCAGCTACCACATGCACGCACACAATCCTGGCTGGGGAAAGCCAAAACTTGTCATGTCTTTGACAGGCCTGAGGCTTGCTGGTTGCAGTGGAGTTGTGAGGCTCCAGGTGAGCTCAGCTTAGCTGCCTGGGATGCCAGCTTTCGGGTTGAAAAACCCACGTTGTAGTGTGACAGAATTCCACTGTCTATATTGAGTCCATGAGTTTCTGTACCTATTACGTAGGAGGAGGATGAAGTGAAGTTCATAGGCCTGGCTTTGAAAAGTGGTTTGTAAATTCCCTTTCAGGAACAGCCCTGAGAGACTGGAGACAAAGTGTTTTTTTATAAGAAATGTACCTCCACAGGTAGTTGGGTATTCTTGTCTTTGGTAGATTCTGCTGTGCAGTTTATGGGGGTACTGGAGATATGTTGGCATTTTGAGCTAGGAAGTTAGCTTCTGGTGATGATGTTAGCAAGTTTCGGTGCTTGTTTTGATTTACAAACCACTTTTCACAGCTTGGGCCTGTGAACTTCACTTCATCAGCCTCCTAAGTACAGAAACTCACGGACTCAACATAGACATTGGATTTACAACGCACTACAACCTGCCAGACATCTGACTCCCTAGGTACCTCTCCACTTTTACCTGCTTCCCTCCTACCCCAGCCTGTCTCTCTCCCCATGATGCCTCTATTTCCATTTTCACTGACTGGCTTTCTTGCCTGCACTTCATGCCAACCTTTGGCTTCTTTACTATTCCTTTCATCCAGGAAGAGCACAGTTGGTCTACTAAAAGACACTAGATTGACCCAAAGGACATTGTCTGCCAGTGCCATGTCCTTATATCAAAACCTGTAGCACCTGTCCCCCGTCATCTGACCGGAAGGAGGCGGGGCCCTGGGCACATCTAAGCCCCAAGGCTGGGAGAGACAGTTGTCTGGCAGCTGCTGGAGAAGAAGCTCCTGCAGGAAAGGAAAGAAAGGCTCTAGTCTGTGACAGTCTGGCTGCCTGAGATGCTGCTGGTGCTACTGTGCTGTAGTGCACTGTAGTGTTTACCTGTTGTTATTTAAACTGGACTGAGGCTGTAGGGGAGGAGCAGACCTCATTGGGGCACACTACCATGTCATGTAGAGGCTGCTTGAGGCCATTGACTCTACTTTACTTCAGCCGCTTGCATGTCCATATCCCAGTAGAGTAGAAGACTTTCCATGCAAGGGGCTCCGTCCCTGCCAAGAACTTCCCAAACAGGGTTAGAGACTTTCCTAAGCATCTTTCTCCAAGAACTGCTTTGCCTCTGGGCAGTTTTTTGTCTCTTCCCATACCATGTGCTGTGTAACCTTGCTCTTTCTGTTAGGATTCATATTTATGAACTCATTTCATTTTCTGTGGAACAGCTGGGATTTACCTGTGAGAGACACGTGCCACGCATTCATTGGTGATAATGGAGTATAAGGGCCGTGGCAAGGTTGCAGGTTTCCAATATCTGATTCATGCTAAACTGCTTTCTCTAAGACCCTGACATCTAGTTGAAGGAAATTTGTTGAGTTTGTTATGAGCAAAGTGCAAAGGGAGCCCCGGGAAAAACTGACACAAACAGAAATGTTTTCAGTGTTTCTTCGTGCATTTTTTTTGTTTTAAATTTTAGAGAAAAATTTATGTTTGAATTAAAATACACATTTCTTTCCTCATGGAAATTTCAGCATGCAAATCTGTGGTAGGACATAAAAACCTGAAAGTGAATTATGGCTGTAGGAACCAAAGAGAAGGCAAAGAACAGAGAATGGCAAATAGGGTGAAACTGAATTTGATTTTACAAAAGAATTTTACTTTTAAATCTATGTTATTTGTCACAATCCACTAACATTGTATAAGTATCTTTCAGACAGTTAAGTTTATACAGACAGAAAGTAGGGCAGGGTGGCACCTAACTGCTTCAGAAACGCATGAGCTTTTGGAGCATTCTTCTTTGGGTGCTATGAATGGATTTACAAAAAGAAAGGGTTTAAGTGTTATGGCATCACTTACCTTTAAAAAGTCCTTTTAACCACACCATGAACCATATTGTTTCCTGTGGTTATTTCTTTAGCATATGTGCTACTAAATGCTCATCTTGTTTTAGGGATCATGCTCCACTGCTATCTCTTCAGGAGTGATAGCACATTTTGTTCACATCCTCCAACTCCAACAGTTCTGCAGCTGTACATGTTCAGTTCAGACTAATAAGTAGCAAATAAAGAATTCATTTTCGCAGAACCTTCTCTCAACTGACTGTGGTTTCTGAGAAAGGGGATACGGACATGGTTTGGCATCAAGATTTTAAATGTGTTTTTCAAACTTCAAGTTTATTTTAAGTTTCCTACATTCCAATAGTCCTATGATGCAGAATTATTTAAGCCAATGTTCAAACACTGCCTGAAAAGCTCTTAGAAATTCTAAAATAGTTTTTTCAAATGAAGGAAAGTAGGAATTGGATGTCCAGAGTACAGGTGACATTTACAATTTTAAGAGCCATGAAAAAAAAAAAAAAAAAAGCTAAAATGACTTTTAGGTAAAAAGACTCCAAGCTATCAGTTCATTCTGGCACCTTGTTAGTTGTTTAATAGGGATGTTTTTTTCTTCCAATACATTTCACCAAATTACAAAAAAAGGAAATGTGCTACTGGACCTAAAAACACCCAGTGAACTAAATAGAAAATGAAGGAAGCCCATGGGCGTTTCTACATGTACCGATTTAAGGTGCATTAGGCTTTTTTTAAGGTGCATTAAGGGTGTGGGTCTACACATGCATGCCCTTAATGTGCCTTAAAAAATGTCGATTCTAGGCTACTTATACCTAAATTTGATACCTGCACAAGCAGGTATCAAATTTAGGTGCGAATAGTTAAAACACTTTAACACACATGTAGACACACTAAGGTGCATTAACACTGTGTATGTTGACTGACTTGGGACTAAGTCAGTCCACACACTGTGTTAATGCACCATAGTGCATGCACGTGTAGACACGTGCCTAAATTTCCTTAATGCACATTAAGCAAATGCACATTAAGTTTAGGAGTGTATAAAAGCATGTGTAGACATGCCCTGTAAGAAGGAAAATCTTGTCAGTTTGAAAATGATGAAAGAAGGATTTAAATACTTAAACTCAGAGACATGGTTTGAAAGCAGTTCTTCATCAAAGACCTGGAACAAACTTCAGCCTCACAAGTACCACGTGCAAAGGCAAGGGAATGGAAAAGATCATTCCCATGACCATGGCTAGCATCCATTTGTTGAATGTCTGCTTTATGCTGCTCTTCTCTACTGAAATCTTGTTGTTGTAGCCACTGTCAATGCTCCAAGGCTTATTTCAAGGCCACCTAAGATGTTCTCAAATTCCAAACATCCCAGAAATTCTCTCTGGTTCCAAACATCACAGATTGCCAGGATGGCAATCAAGGAAATTCTCCAAGAGATCTTCACAATCTCTAGCAGAAATCTCTCACAATCACCTCCCAAACTTCACCAGCAAATTGAGATGCTGGAGGGCTGTTTGGGTTTCCAGACAGAGAAGAATGGAAGCAAGCCAGGAAATGACGAATTCCTGCTCATCAGCCTGAAACTCAAGAGATATTTCCAGGTAATACACAAGTTCTTAGAAGAGAAGCAGTATAGCTTGTGTTCCTGAGAGATCATCCCCAAAGACATCTCCCCAGATAATTTCTGCTTGTTGGCCAATTTGCAAAAAAAGCTTTAAAACTATGTTGCAATACCAACTTTTTTCATAGAGACTGCCTGAATTAGCATTAATGTGAATTATACAGGTGAAAAGAGAAAACATTTTATTTTATGGCTATTTGTTTCAAAGGCCTAATTTCTCCTTGTAGGATCTCTGGCTAAACTGATTTAGTTGCAGCTCAGTTTTTCTACAGGTGCATCAAGCCTTTCCTGTCCTCTGCTGGACTTGATCTGTAATTAAATGGATTAAGTACTGTTGTTACCATTGCTTTTAATAAATCTCACAATCAGTTCTTCTCATAATTTAAGTCTCGGATGCTTCAGACACTTAAAATAGGAACAAACTTCCAGAAACCCAATAATATTGTGATACCTAAAGAACGAGATTTTCATATTCTTTTGAAACATATGTTATGGTAGTGTTACCATGATGTTGTAACCATGATGGTCCAGAAAGTATGTGAGAAATTATGTGAAAATTATATTTCAGGGTGATGTCTTTTATAGGACCAATTTTGTTAGAGATAGACACACTTGTCTAACTCTATCCCAGCTACACAACTGGTCCAATAAAAGATAGCATCCTAAGAAATCCTTGCCTCTCACATTTGGAATGCATGTAATTGCATTCCTTACTGTTTCAACCGTTTCCCATTTTTCATTTCAGCCCAAGGCTCTCACACCTACCAATGTTATAAAAAAAGCTGAATGAAACTGCAGCTTGCACTTGAATCTCATCCCTCCATTGACTCATCCAACAGTGACTTCTTAGATTTCTTCTGTAAACCCTGAGATACGCAGTTATGAAGCTCCATTTGTACATTTTACATTGTGCATGAAATATTGTCGTTTTTTTGAATACAAGGAAGAACATGCTGCTGAAAAGAGCCAGAAGATAATGACGCATTTTGAAAGAATGGGTTTAGTCAGTTGCCCGTGGCATTATATGTATACTCTATGTAAATGGTTTCCTACACTTTTCTGATAAAATCTAATTTCTGAGTTGCAATATGCATCAATAACAGAAGTAGAATATTGCAAAAGGCACCTGGGAACATGGGATGTGTTCCAATAAGATAATTTTCTTACAATGTCAGGTTGAAGAGAGAGACTTCCAGCATTCCCAAGAGAGTCTCATACATACAGAGAAATGGAAAGGGAACACCAATATTGCAGTGAAAACGAGCTTCAAACATCTTCTACGCTCTATTTATCCCTCTTTGAAATAGTAACTGAACAGAGTAAATCTAAACATGTGATGTGAGATTTGGTAAAATCTAAGAAAACT
Organism: Alligator sinensis; assembly: GCF_000455745.1. Taxonomy (NCBI): domain Eukaryota; kingdom Metazoa; phylum Chordata; order Crocodylia; family Alligatoridae; genus Alligator; species Alligator sinensis. The sequence continues at coordinate 622,208 of NW_005842147.1, read as the reverse complement.
GTCATTACTATTTGTCGTCTTCCTCCACTGGGGATATAATTTCAAATCATTGTGCTGGATTTTTATGGCTATCTGTACGTTAATCAATAATTGCTTAGCATTGATGTCTTACTGATTACTTCATCATAGATACGTTATTAATAGAAATATTACTTTTACATACGGGAAAACTAAA
>NW_005842147.1:601883-622023 GCF_000455745.1 Alligator sinensis | reverse complement strand
TACATTAAATGCACAGATAAAAACAACAAACAGATAAACCTTAGTGCTTTTCATTTGCACCATCGTTCAAAGAAATACTTTAACACATACTTAGGGGCATGGAGAGACCTACCACTTAGTCCAGTTTAAATGCAGGTTAAAGTGCAAACAGACAGACATACGAGTCAGTGTAAACCTCCCAGAGCAGTTGAAAAGCGTACCTGGAAAATAAGGTACTATTTTGAGCCAGCGCTCCATGAACAAGTTCAGTGTTACATACACCAAGCATTCTGTGACTAGGGTCTAGTGAGTCCTCCAGGCAAGTCCCAGTGCATTGCGTCTCATCCCCTACCATGACCACAGCAGCTGATCACTCTGGTCAGCAGCCACAACTCTACCACCACTGGACTTCTAAAGAACTTTCATAGAAAGCTGCCCAATTAACTTCAACTGCTGACAACTGACCACATGCCATGGCATATGAGACTGACTGTGGGTAGAAGGCCAGGTGGGTAGGTGCTTGGACCCCTGCTTCTGGATTCCCAGAGGCTGGGGGACCTGTGGCTGCCCAGTGCCCACACTTCCTATTATCCACTTCTGGGATTCCAAAACTTACCTAGAAAGCCACTCAATTAATTTCTATTTGATGGCTGAGGTTTTTGCGTGCAGGCAAAGGGAAGGGAAGTAAATGTAAAGCTGGAGAGTCTCTGGTGGGAGAAGACAAGAGAGAAAGCCCACAGGCAGGCCAGTGCTTCAGAACCAGGCCCCAGTCTAATTCCCTGGAAGTGTGCCAGCCAAAGAAAGAGCACTAATAGGAGGGAAATAAAATAACTGTTGGCTATAGCACAGTGTCAGGGTTACTGATCTCCTGAACACAAGGTCTCGAGTTGAAGACCCTGGTCCAGCTCATCTGTGATGCCCCTCCTTGCCAGTAGCAATCCCTGCTCCTCCTACCCTGTGTTGCCCTCCTCCCCCGCCCAATCCCATGGGCAGTATTGACTACAAGAGACAGCTCAGGCCCTCTGCTGCAAGCCTACTAGTATCAGATCATGAATTTGAGGCTCTTCTTTCCCCCCATACCTTTCCAGGCCAAGCTGCCATCTCAGCTCTGTGGCTCACATAACTTTTGTTTTCCCTCTGTCGACATAAGTAGAGCAGTGCCTGGTTCCCAAACCTGCCCAACTACTGGTAGGGCAGCATGGCACAAAGTGGTAGGGCCTGGCCCTTTGTACTGAAAGCCAGGCTCTGCCTTCCTGGACATTGTTTCAAGCCATGAGGATGGAATATCAGTGCTGTGCGAGGAGAGGAGAGCAAGCTCTCAGGCAGGCTGGTACCTCAGAGCCAGCCCACAGAATGAGTGCTAGGCATATCCAGTCTCCCTCTTCTTGGGCATGTGATCTAATCACTAGATTGAATAGTATAATACATATAAAAGGTAATATATATGGTCAAATGGGCAGGCATTATAGCTATAACCTCTGCTGCTCAGTTAGGCTATCTATACATATGCTCCGAGATGGGAGTCGGGACTGGCCCATAATTTTTGGGTCCCCATGCAAAATATAGTTTTGGGGCCCCTGATACATTGGAAAATCAAAATTGTGGTTAACTGTGGTATAAAAAAAAAAATCACTGAAATAAAAGTCAGGGCTGGGCTACATGCATGTGGACTGTGTTGCAGGGGGTGCAAGGTGGGGGCGGCACATGCTGGGTGCACCTGGGTTCCCTCCCCAGGGCTGGGGCAGGAGCACAGCTGGGAACTCCTCCCCCACTCAGCCAGGAAGGGGCTTCCTGCCTCCACTGAACCCTTTAAACATGGTGCATTCAGCGGGGGACAAGTGGGGCACAGCCCCTTGGCTGCAGGGGCCCTGCGACCACAGGCAAGCTCTCAGGCAGGCTGGTACCTCAGAGCCAGCCCACAGAATGAGTGCTAGGCATATCCAGTCTCCCTCTTCTTGGGCATGTGATCTAATCACTAGATTGAATAGTATAATACATATAAAAGGTAATATATATGGTCAAATGGGCAGGCATTATAGCTATAACCTCTGCTGCTCAGTTAGGCTATCTATACATATGCTCCGAGATGGGAGTCGGGACTGGCCCATAATTTTTGGGTCCCCATGCAAAATATAGTTTTGGGGCCCCTGATACATTGGAAAATCAAAATTGTGGTTAACTGTGGTATAAAAAAAAAAATCACTGAAATAAAAGTCAGGGCTGGGCTACATGCATGTGGACTGTGTTGCAGGGGGTGCAAGGTGGGGGCGGCACATGCTGGGTGCACCTGGGTTCCCTCCCCAGGGCTGGGGCAGGAGCACAGCTGGGAACTCCTCCCCCACTCAGCCAGGAAGGGGCTTCCTGCCTCCACTGAACCCTTTAAACATGGTGCATTCAGCGGGGGACAAGTGGGGCACAGCCCCTTGGCTGCAGGGGCCCTGCGACCACAGGCTCCACAGGATAGGACGGACCGGCCCTGATGGGGGGAGGCATTTTAATTAGAGTGGTTCCCAGGCAGCTACTCCAATTAAAACACCTCACTGTCATGTTATTAAGCTTCTGCATGTTTAAAAATGGTTGCGGGATGCTTTATCTAAACCTCATTCAACAAGGTTTAGTTAAATTGCCCCATAGCCATTTAAAAATACGCAGAGGCTTAATACACGATTAATGAAGTCTGCTCAAACGCATTCCACTAAGAACACCAATGAGCACATACATAGGCAACCTTGGTACCTAACCTCAGACAAGAACTTGAAGCTCTGGATCTTGAGTGGAAGCAGGTACCTGCTTTTCAACCCTGTTTCAAGTGCTGACACTCTAGAGAAGGGCATGACAGTCCTGCACTCAACATTTCCTATTGTCTAACTCTAGGCAACTCCCTGCTCAGCATACAGGTGTTTGTCGGTCATCCTTTGGAAGTGCTATATTAGGAGCTTAGGCACGTAACTGCCTGTTTCTGAATACTCTTGAGGACTTTTTAAAATAAAAAGGAATGCTGAAACCTAAATTAGAAGTGCTTAAAGAGGCTAAGCTAGATTTGAAGTACTACCATCTATGAAGCAGTAAAAAATTGCACTTAGATGCTTTTGGAAGTTCTACCCCCAACTTTAAATTCCTCTTTTTCTTCTAAATCCCTTTAATTTCAACGTTATTTTTTTTGGCAGCCCCTCTGAGGTGTACCTGGAAAACTGCTATACTATCTAATAGAAAACATAGCAAAGTTGTTGTTTTAGTACAGAAACCCTTTAGCTTTTCATGAATTAGCTATTCACAATGCAATTTGTAAAAGCAGCATACTCTCAAACCATTTCAAGAACCAAACTTAATAAAGTTCCTTTATTTATCAGACTTGAGATTTATCGCACATCCACAATGCTTAGACAAACAAATGTCTCTAAATATCAGTATGATTTAAACAGTTTTAATGAATTGAATAAAAACTACATTCACAACTTTACAAACACCCAGGAACGATGTGTGTTAACCAGCATCTCTCTCTAAAATGTGTTTGCTCAGTAGTAACAATTAACAGGACAGTCATGAATACCAGAAACATGTTTATAGCAACATTAATGTAAACATTTCTTCTTCAGAGTATTAAGCCAAAAGTTGAGTCATGGCAACAGAGCAACTGGAACAGAAACCACTTTATTTTGAAGTACGGTGACCACTCCCTCGCTCCCAACCACAAATACTGTATTTACTTGAATATAAGATGACACTCACCCCCCCCTTTAATTAGATTCTATATCTGGGAAAGATATTGATTTGTTATAATTGTCTAGGTATAGAATCTAAGTATTGGAGGGTTGTCTTGAGTCCCTGTAACAGTAGGTGGACCCCATGCCCTCTGTTCTGCCCACTGTTCCCCTTGCCCCTCTGCAACCTGCACCCCACAGCCTCTGCCCCTCTCCCACTTCCCCAATCTGTGCCTTCCCCTGAAACTATCTTCAGTCTCTGCCCCTTCCTCCACAACTCCCCAAACCCTCCTCAATCTCTGCCTCTTCTCCCCCCTGCGCCTCCCACCTCTCATGTCTCTGCCTCTTCCCCTTCCCGCCTTACTGTCAGAGCAGCCCAAGCAGCCTCTGTCCCAGAACATAACATTTGAAGCTTAGCCCTCACCTGCCCATGCGGCAGTGTTAGCACTACTGGTTGACCAGGCAGGGGAGAGAGTTTCCATGTGCTTCACATAGTGTTCTCCACTTCATGTGAATATATGACATGCTGATTGGGGGGAAAAGCCTTGTCTTATATTCTAGTAAACATTATTTTACAAGAACTTTTTATTTCCCAATTCATGCACAAATATCAGTATGTGTATAATACAGTATTGACAAGAAATTTTGCATGGGTACATATGTAGTCACATAGAAATATACATGTATGCATACAGTCAGCCCTTTATATACATGACCCTAATTTGCTCAGTCACTTAATATTAGTTTTCATACAGAAAACAAAAGGAATGAAAATCTAGCTTGACCAGTTATATTAAGAGAATACTTGTACTTTGTCACTATATTTCCATCTATAGTAAGGGTGCTTTTAAAGTTACAAGGGAGAAATGAGATGCATGCAGTGGATCAAGCTGTTCAACTGGGGCCTGGGGACCATGGGCCTCATGAGGCCTGCAGATGGTTAAATTTCAGCCTACACAGCTTGTCAGCATGGCTGCTGGAGCTGCAGCATTGGTTCAGCTCTGTTACCCAGGGGGTGAATATTGCCACCAGTCACCCCACTCCCCTTGACCACCACTGCATTTGGGTTCTTTGGTTGTCACTGATGACTTATATCGGCAGCAGGGGGAAAAGGATGGGGGTGGAGGAAAGGGAGCTAAGCGGTAGTGACATTCATCCCCTAGATTCCAGGGCCAACAGAGCCAACATAGCAGCTCCAGCAAACACAGAGGTGGGTCATCTGGTCCACTGGAAGCCTCATGGTTCAGCCTTGGTCCATGGGGCCATGAGCTGAAAATTCCAGCAATACACAAGGGATGACCCAGAAGGGCGTGGAAGAAGTTGTACCACCCTTCTGCAGCTTCCACCATTTCCCTTTGCTTCTCGGGTAGCCAGGGATACCCCAAAGCTGCTCCTGACCTGCTCCAGCTGCAGGGAGAAGCTGTACAGGATACTAGACTGCCAGGAACACTGGCAGCAGTGGAGTGGGCAGGTCTCCTCTTCCTGTACCTGTTCCCCACCATGATACCCACTAGCCAAGAACAAGTACTGGATAGAGGAACCCATCCCCTACTGAGGTAGGTATCGGGTCCTGCTCTAGCTGCAGGCTGGAGGGAGCCACAGCTTGGGGTACGCCAGACTTGACTGGGAGTAGTAGAGGTGGTGCACAAGCTCCTCCTTCCAGCACAGGACACGAAGGCAGGGGGTGGGAAAAGAGTTGGCAGGGAGTAGGAGAATCCTGCACACTGGTGCTATTGTCCCTAGCTGAGTGTGGTATCCTGCACAACCACTTCCCAAAGCCCCCAGTATAAGCAGGGCAGAAATGGCTCTGAGACTTACCATATGCCTAGGTCAGGCAGGGACAAACCAGTGAGTGATCCTGTGTGCAAGTGATCCTGCCTAGCTCCCTGGTGTCCCTCAGATGGCCTGGGGGCTCTAGCTATACCTTGCCCCCATATCCTGCCACAGTCTGAGGGGCATTGTGCCATACCCTCTTTAAGAAATCCTAGCTTTGCCCATGACAGTGCAAGACCCCATGCTGAAGGAATATGCATTGCTTCTCTGTCTGAAGATCTGTACAGGCCAGTTTTTCCTCTTAGAAACAATGCACCTGGGGGAGTTGTCATGGATGATTTGAATGTGTGTACACAGCCTGCACCTGAAGGCAATCTGTGATCCCATTTTACTGTTCACTGTAAAACATCAAACCAACATGCTATTCCATAAGAGAAAAAAGGTACATAAGTGCACAGAACAGAAAGTTTATTAAAATAATGTTTAACAAACTTTTAAATCAAACAAATCTGTGCAATGATCAATATGCTTGGTTCATTTTCAATTACTGTACATAGATGGGTCATTACAAAATACTTTGTCCATTATGTTACAGAGATGATACTGCATAAAGATCCCAGGAGCTTTACGACTATACAAAGCAATACCAGTTGTACAGCCATGCTTTAAAAAAAAAAAGTGATGCACTAAAAATCTACAGGGAAAAAGATTACTTCTATCTAAGGACCTTGACCCTTTGAAGAAACAGACATGTATGTAGTTAAAAATGAAACTAAAGGAAGAAACACCTGCATTACATTACCAACATCACAACTGCAATTACAGTACAGAAGGTTAAATGCAAAACTTACTGTCAACACTGTATTATACACATACTAAAATTTGTGCATGAAATTGGGCAATAAAGAGCTCTTATAAAATTGAAGATCAACAGCAATAGTTTTGACAGATTGTTAAGACATCAGCCATGAAGGTCCTGTCATCTTTTAAATTAGTTAAATCATCACAAACAGCTACGACTTAAATGAATAGTTTTCCACAATACAGTATTATTCTCATTCTGGAGAGGATTTTTTGTATACATTAAGTTGCCACCACACTATCACTTACATTGCTATCTTGAAGCTTCAAAGCAAAACTTGGTGAGATACTTAACTGATATAAATTCATGCCACTTGTGTTTGGCCCCACAATTTAGAAAACCTGGGTGGCAAATAGTGCATGCAAAATGTTAAGTGAAAACACTTTCTGGACCCACAATTCGATTTAATATATGCCAATGATGCACCTAAGGATGTGGACAAGACCAATTAAAAAAAAAAATCAAATGACAATGCATTATATCTGTAGTTTTAATTTTACTACAGATATAAAAAGGTCAACCTAATAGTTACAGTCAAAGGGGGTTGTTTTTTTGGGGGGGTTTTTTAGGTGCTCTAGTTGTCATCACTATACCCCGTGAAAACAGATTAGTGTTTGACATGATAATTGGGGGGGGAACCCCCCCAAATTAAGTTAAATTGCCAACTAGAAGAACTTCTAGGTCAGTCAATAGTTATTTATTCACTTGAACTTCTCCCTTTATTGAAAAAGCTGTTCAAAGGCATAGCAGGGCAGTTCCGTACCCTGGGCAAAAGCAGTAGGTCTGTTGCCCCAGCCACCCTACCTCAAGTTTTTTAAACCGAATACATACTTGGGCTAAAGATCATTCAAGAACTGGTCCTAATATTGTAAGTGTTTGATGAAGGCATTTTTTTAAATTCAGATAAGACTCCTGGAAGCTGCTGCTGTTCATTAATTTGCCTTTTAGATTAGGGAAACTAATCTGCAAAATAAGCCTGAAGAGTAAGTGCTAACCATTCCTTTTTATCACTAACAAAGAATCTTGTTAACATTCATGCAATGTTATTGATTTAAATCTCACATATAAAAACAAAGCATTTCTCTACTTGCTCATACTACTTTCAGTTGAATATACAGTATCATGGAATTGAAGGATAAGCAATTTGCAAGGGAAAAAAAAAAGATTCTATTCCAGTAAGGCAGTATTTGTCTACATAAACTCATTATTTAATTAATTCCTAAGAGGGTCTACAGTATTTGAAGGTTACTACAGAGAGCAAATAAAATGGCACTGCAGGTTTCAGGAGTCTCAGTGGGCGCATCTACGCTATGCGAGATGCTACACTGCTGCAGCAATGCACTATGGCAACATAGCATTGGCGGGCACAAACCTGCCGCCACAGCTACACTGCCATAGCAATGTGCTCCCTAGCTTTAGCATGTTACTAGTGATGTAGTGGCTAAAAATAATGGTGCACCAGTGGCATGACAGCACAGGCTGTTACTGCCCAACTGGAATAGAAGAATTGACTGTTTAGCACTAGGACCTAACATTTGTGCCTTTATGGAAAGGGGCGTCAGAGGTTTTTTTGGTTTTTTTTTTTCCTTCAAACATTGACAGAGCAAAGGCAGTTTAATGTAAGAAGAGAAACAATCCCAATCTTAAAATAAGGAGAGTTTATTTAGAGGATGTCTATCAGTAACTATTTTTTTAAATGCCAGTTTGAGAAGATTCAATTTGACAGTACCCTTAAAAATAAAAAAAACAAGAAACCCATTTACATTTATTTTCTTCTTTCCATTCCAATTTTGAATATTCTAGGATGCTCTTTTTCAGATTGGTAACTGAAGACTGAGTGGGGTAGAAGGAGGTCCTAGACAGAATACATCTCTTTCCTATCATCTTATACGCAAGGTTGAAGAAGAATATGCTGGTCAAAAACTAGTCCCAGAATTACAGGCTGTAAAGAGACAGCACTAAAGTGTCTGTGCTAAGGGACAGTGTTACCAAAACTTCTCTCCAGCCTTATCTACCTTTAACTTTTTTAGTCATTAGATGATTTGACAAAATCATCATAGAGAGGAGAAATGTGTGGGCTTTTCAAATGTTCTAGGATTACTACAACCAAGCAGTGAAACCAAGGCTCCTAAAAATATAGGACAACAAATAACCAGAAGAGAATTGTTGGTTAGATGCACTGAAATTTCATATCAAAGTGGTGTTATTCTAGAAGTAATGCTATATGTGTGAAATAAAAGGAAAAAACAGCAAGCAAGTAATGCTATATGTGTGAAATAAAAGGAAACAACAGCAATTCATTCATCTAAAAATCCAGTAGTTAAACCATGTTACTGAACAGCAACAAGAAGCAGAAACGGTGTGTGGAAGATAAATGATGAGTTAGATCCTTACTCCCTAGAAAAACTGTGCCTCAACCAGGACTAGTTTTCTCTAATATAGAGTTTGAGCATTCTGAATTGCTACTCTTCTCAGGAGCCTTGGTCCGAAATAAGGCTCCAAGTCTTACTACAACTGTCCCATGACTAATACACCCAATAATGGGTTCTCATCATTTCCCAATTCCAAGTCAGCCCAGTAATCAAACAGAATCTTTTGATCTTCCAACAGCTGACACATTTTGGGATTCAAGAAAGTTGTTTCATTTCAATTTATTCACCCGTCTGTAACCACAACCTAGAATGTTATTACATCACAAATGTGAAGTTTTCAAGTACCTTTTTGGATCACCCTGTTATAAAGTTAGGCATGTTATTTTTAAGAGGATCATGTACAAAGCCATGAAGCTAATGCATCAATGAAACATTATGCTTTATTAAGATATGATGAAATGAATGAAATGTCAAAATACACATGCATTAGAAGGCAGAACCATTTACGAACACAAGGACTGATTTTGTTAAGTTTTGATCTTACCAAAGTTATATACTAGATGGTGCTACCTACATACACTAAAAATAGACAAACAAGTCAAACAAACCAGTTGATCATAGTAAAAAAAGCAAAGTGCAAAACTGAGGGAGGGACACTATTTCCTCCAGATTAATACAAATACAACAAACATTAAAAATATTGGACAGCTATATTTCAGGTAAAGACAGGTGTATTAATACACTTCTTTGGTCCATGTGCTCACATATTAAAACAGGTAACAGTTTGATCAGATTTAAGTAATTACAACTACTATGGCCAGTAACACAGAGATAATCATCAAATCGACAACAACAACAACTAAAAATAGCGATTTGGAATATTTCCTTCACATATTACAACTGTTCTACCTACCTCTAGTCTCTCTTTTTCTTTTCATACCGATACCCAGCAAATGTGGGTTTCTCACAGTTTAATTTTTCAAATACCAATAAATAACTGAAATTGTCATATCAATTAGCATATTCAGTAATGTGCCCTTGTACACTGTGGGTGCATCTACATAAGGCGCTTAATGTGTAGCTAATTAGGCAACTACAATAGAGCATCATAGGTGTGTCTACATGAGACACTTTACTTTGCAGTAGAACAAGTTACTGTGTAGTAAGCATCACCATCTACACATGCAGACCCCTGCTGCACTGTAATTTGCTCTACTCAATTTGTTACCTGTAAATGCAAGTTGCAAATTAACTGCCAGGTAATTACTGCACAGCAAGGCATGTGTAGATGGCTGACTGAGAGCAAATTCGCTCCCTGTGGGAGCCCAGGCAGGGACAATGTCCTTCTGGCCCAGTAGCACAGAGCTCCCTGCCCCCACTCTGCTCCATGATCACAGGGACAGGGAGCTCCCTGTTGCTGGGGCAGGAAGCTTCCTATAAAAGGAAAATTCGCTCCCCAGCCTAGAGCTGGTTGAGATCTGCCCCTAACTGGGACAGTCAGCCAGCCCCGAGGGGGACAATGTCTCTGCCTGGGCTCTGCCATCTGAGCCCATCCTGGCAGCAGGCAGCTCCTGGAGACAGGAAGCAAATCTCCCAGCCCCTGCCAGGAGACAGCTGTCTCCTGGCCCCATGCTCCCTGCCAGTCCCTGGGCTAGTACCCAGGGGGAGCCCGAACTCCCCCCAGCTCCTGCAGGGGGCCAGTGCAGGGCTGGAGGGGGCAGGTGCAGACTGCTGTCAGGAGCAGCAAATCTGCTTCCAAATGGGCATGTGTAGCTGCCTCTTAAACATACGTTTACTCCAAAGTAAATTACACTAGAGTAAACCCATCCAGCAGCATTTGTATGTGTAGACATACCCACTGTGGACACAAGCAGTATTAGGCCAGAGTAAACTAATTAGCTCCGCTGTAGGATACTACGGCTGAACACAAGTACTATTCTACAGCAGAGTTATTTACTCTACTGCAACGCAAATGTAGACAGTGACTGGGGCTGGCTGGGGTACGAGGGTGCTATAGTGAGGGACTGCCTGCCAGCTAGCTCCAGTGTGGCTCCCTTGTGTCCCAGCCAGCCCCTCTGCAGCACAGTGAGCTGGAGGGATCAGCTCTGGGCTGGCAGGCTGACCCACCCCCCAGGCCCCCTGCCAGCTGGGACTGTGTTGCCCAGTTCAGTGTGCTGTGGTCCCAGGTGCATGTGTATATGCTATGCCTGGGAGCAATAAGTGTCTGTGCGAATTGCACCGAGTTTTTTGCATTAATAACAGGGCACATCTACGCATGATAGTACCAAACAAATCCCTATTAATCTGTCCATATGGCGCAATGCAGGGCTATGCAGACAAACCTGATCTAGCTCTGAACAACCAGTCTTGGGTAGGAAAGCAGTATTATCCATGTTAAAAAGTATGGACTAATCAGTCCTGTTAAGAGGTATAGTAAGTTGCTCAGAGCTAGCTCAGCAGTCTTCATATGGCACTGCATCCCAATATGCAGACATGCTGCTGGTCCCATTCATACAAAAGATGCTTTTGTTTCAAAACACTCACCAGTAGTATGATAATTGCCAAAAATCGACTCTACCCCAAGCAAATCTATCCTTTCTGAAGGTTTGTTTGGACTGATGGGGTCTATTCATTTTAGAAAACACTTTTCACTGAAGGCAATATCAAAAGACCACCTATACTTATTACACGTTGACTACAGCCCCTTGTTCTTGATAATACACTAAACTATTCAAATCCTGGAAGCAGTCCTTGGACTAGAACTTTAATGAGCAAAAGTGGTTTACCTCTTTCGAATGCAAAAGGCACTTGAGACTGCTTTTATGTCTAATACTGCATTTTAATTCTAAAAGGCTACAAGTTAAAAAGCTTGCAAACAAACTAGCCACCACCTTTGGAAATACCCTTCATGAAAAAAACAGTTCAGACAATTTTCCCCTCAAAGCAGATAATTCTGTCCTGTCAATATCTGTTTAAATCAGTTGGACATTATATTGAATGATCCGACTACTGCCTATCATTCCTAGGCAATAATGCTATACAGAACATAACTAGAATCAGTGCCCCACACCAGATTTTCAAAGATGACAATTCCATTTCAACAATTTTTTTTAAACCTAATACATGCTTGGGCTAAAGATCATTCAAAACCTGGTCCTAAGATTGTGTTTGATGAGGACATTTTTTTTTAATCCAGATAAGGAACTTCTAGATTTAAAGACTTGTTCCCCCTACCCTAGCAATTCTATTGCTTTAACAATTACATTAGGTAAGCCAAATCGCAAGCAACAGCAAAAACTGAAAAGACATAAAGGGGGCAGCAAGACTTTAAATTCCTTCCCTTGAACATGTGCCTTGCACCTACATTAAGTTAAAAAAGATGAAGCCTTCGATTATTTTATCATCAAAAGGTTTCGTGTTTGTAAATCAGTTACCTGAAAATATTTTTTCCAGTTAACAGAAAGCAATTTTTAAATTCCTCCCAATAGATGGCCAGAAGTCATTCATTTTTGTTCTGGAAAATATTTCCCCATGCCCACTAAAATACCAATTATAACAAGTGTAAAGGCAAGAAGAAAAAAAAAAATAACCAAAAAGAAAAATGGCTTAAGATTCTCATACAAATCTAAAAAGTCACATTGCCTTGCATGTTAAAACAGGTTCCAAAAGGAAAAAAAAAAAAAAAACCCAAAAAACAAAACCCCACAAAACCTCAGCATTGCATTGCAAAGGTTTATACAACTACTTTTTAAAACTCCTTCCCTCTTACGTTTGGAAAGTCTTTAACTCGGTATATTTCCCAAACAACCAAAACTTAGTGGGTTTTTTGTTTTTTTTTTTTAAGAAAACGATACTCAAAGGCCTGCACACAGGTAGTCCCCAACTTACGACGTTTCGAGTTACGATTCACATTTACATGGTTTATAAATTGATACCCCATTTCAAATTTATGACATCAGTTTCAACTTTACAATGCTTGATCCAATGCAACGTCACACCAGCAAACAAGTTTGCTGCCTCACTCATCTCCCTGGAGAACATCTGTCCAAACTGCCTTGGACACTTCCTTTAAGAAAGCAGACAAGACTCCAGAAAAACCTGCAGCCAAGACTTCCGAGAAGACTCCAGCCAAGAACCCTTCAAAAAGTCCAACCAAGAGCCTTTCAAAAAGTCCAGCAAAGTCACCTCAAAGAAGTCCTTCCAAATCAAGATGTTTGCTATTTATAATATAAATACATTAATGTAGCTATATTACTCATCTATAATTGATCAAGTACAAAATTCTGGGGTGTTTTTGGTGAAAGTAGGGAGTTGGGCCTTGGTTCTGGAACCCATCCCCCATTTATAATATTGTTTCTTATGAGAAAACTGGTTCCAAGTTACAACGTTTTGACTTAAGACATGGTTTTCAGGAACCAATTGCATCATAAGTCCAAGGACTGTGCGTACTTGTAAATAAAGCAGTGGTAAAGCAGGGTACATTGAGAAAAATAGTGGCAAAATAAATAAATAAATAAATAAATAAAATGGGTTTATTCAGTGTGCAGAAGGATGGTGTACATGACATTTTACTAGTATTTCATTAGTGCTTCAGGTACTACTATTTCAGGAGGCCTAAAAAATTTCTTGGGCATCCTGACAGCAGCAATTTGGGGGGACATACTCTCTTGCCTCTTGCTCAACTGCATTGATATTCACTTGTTGTAAAGTACCCAGCTGAAGCAGGATATGAAGGATTCGCTCCTCATACACTCACTGTCCCTTTAAATAGGCTTTCACATGTCTATTCAGTTCAAAACATTTCATGTGTAGGACAATTTACATGAACAACACCACTGTTCCTTTTTAACCAGAAATGTATACAGAACTAATCTACTTAAAGCACCAAATACTGAATCATCTCAAACAGAAATGTGGAAATAAATGTATTATAGCCCCACTTTTGATATTGATGATCCATTATTCATGATTATCCAGCAAACTTATTTTTCTCCATCAGAATACAGGCATAAGTTATGTACCACAAGTTATTTTTATCCCTTTCAACATTCTTTGTGATTCTCTACTTTTCAGTTAAATTTTGCTTAAAATCAGGCCCATGTTTAAACATCAGATATTTCATGATGGAAGAATTCCAATATTTTTTAAAATCTCATTAAAAGGAGATTTAATTACAACTAGTAACCTTTTTAGGATCACACTAGAAACAAAAACGTCTTTCCTCTCAGATAAAAAGCTACCTGCTGTTTGAGAAGGCTTGATGAACACCTGTATTTTAGATCAAATAAATGTACAAGTAAAAGGAATCGTTTAAAGTTCGTTTTGTGTGTAAACAACAGATTGTCACACACACTGTCTGTACTGCCCGATTTTCTAATCTATTGAGATATGAACTACATAGAAATCAAACTATTAAATCTCACAGAATTGCTCCACAATCAAAAATCTTTTGCATAGAGTGTTAGCCATATTAATGCTGTTGACAAGGCTCCTGAAGTCCACAAGTCTCACCTAGCAGTGCCCATATACAAGTTTAAAATCAAGTAGTTACTTCACAAGCTGAATGGGGTAACATCCAGCACTCACCAGGATTCTGTTAAAGCAAGCAAGCATCCTACTCATTGACTTGAATTCAGATGGAATATGTTCACAGCTTTGTTTTGACACTACAATTTCAAACAGTCACTCTATCAAGAGTTAAAAAAAGAAATATATATGTATTTTTTTTAAGTTTGGTACATATACATGTACCAATTCTTCAGATGTGTGCCAGTATTTAATCACAACACTGTTAAGAATGATCTCAAATATTAACCTGATTGGCAGCTATTCAAGATGCTTTACCCCTCAACTTCGTACACACTGATTGCACCTTGCCGAGTGACTGAGGCACATAAGGTGCAATGCAATAGTACAACAGTTTGGACAGCAGAGGGCAGTCCTGTCCCACTGGGTGGAACCCCTAGGCATCTCACACAATCCCTTTTGCACTAATTCAAGTCCATCAGCTGCTGAAACCAGTTTTCACAGAAGTCTTAGAGTGTAGCTAGAATCCTTGAAAATGAGATAATCAATGTCAAAACTGTCTGTCCAACTCCAAACACAAGCGCTTCCAAGGGAGCCATATTCTTCCCTGCCACTCTGTAAATTCCAGCTACTGCAGCACCTAAAGTCACAAGAAAAGACAAACAAAAAACAAGGTTAAAGCCAAAAATCTATTATTTACAAAGTACTACCAAATAATTCCTCCAACATTGCAAATTTATGCCTAGTAAATAAGTACAGAAAATTGAGGTAAATCAAGAATATTTTTATGAGCTGCACTGTATTAGTCTGAAACACTGAGAAATTCTCACTTTCAAAAACCCAAAATACTCAACATAATGTTGCAAAACCCCTATAAGAATGTTAGAGTGTAGGGGAGAAGGGTTCCTGTTTGGGTTTTTTTGGTTTGTTTGTTTGTTTTTTTATTAACACCTTTGTCCATTCTGTGGTACTTTGAAGAGGTCTTAAGAAGTTGTCTAAATCTTTACCAGCCAAAGCACAAAAAATTATCTACCCATCTACCTAGATTTTTTTCATAGTATGGCAAGTCAGAGCTATACTGGCAAAATATTAAACCTTAAGGATTACATGAGAGCTATACAAAGTTACTAAAACAAAATAAAAGCATTGAATCATGACCAAGGACAATATATGAAAAGGAATACCACTTTAATATTCAATATAGGGATGAATAATAAGGAATTATTCTGAATTGTCCTACTGTGTTTAGGTTTTTCCATTAAAAGTACCCTGGCCTTTTGATACTACATATAGACTGCATAACCCAAGCCAAAATACTGTTCTGCAGAGTAACAGTAGTGGCAATGGTAACTTTCCCACTATCTTCCTCATGTGAAATTTGTCATGCACATCTATGTTGCATTATGCAAAGGAAGGTCACATAAACAGAATGAAAGCTGTGATGTTATGTCATATTTGAACTGATCAGTAGGAAATGATTACTTCCATTGTTATATCAGAGATTAAGCTCTTAAAACAGAAACTTAATACATTTGGTGTATGCTTTCTGCATCTTCAGATATATCAGATCATCTTTTGCAATGAAACTCAGTCATGTTTACTACAGTTAGGTAACTGTCAGTGTAAAAATGTATTCAATTGAATCTGCAAAGGCACTGCTAAGAGCAGCTAATGTTTATTTGATGCCCCATGAGTTAACATTATTTGGTACATATTATCCAATCCTCCTGTACTGTACCACAGTTTGTATGCCTTAAAAAGTAAAAAGGACAACAACTAGTCTTTTTTCACGATTAGAAGAATGTATTTGGGGGGGGGGGGGGGGGAGATCATGGAATGGTACGTACTTGATACAGAAATTTTAATGTTACTTAATCACAATTAAATACCTAAAACAAAAAAAGTCACAGGGGAAAAAAACAAACAAACAAAAAACCCCAAACTAGTAGAGAACCTGTTCACGTTTCAGTAAGCAGCAAAAACACAGACATTATTTGAAGTTAAAGAAAACAGATTTCGTTTTAAAATGAACAGAGTTAGTAACCCATTATTAGGTCAAGGTATCATAAAATAAATCTGCCGAATGAATTGGAATAAAGCAATTTTAGATACAAGGAGGTACATGCATCACAATAAACAGACCAAATTATAATTAATTTGCCACCTCCAAAAAAAAACACAAAACCATTTTTCCCCCCCTAAGAGCTATAGAACACACTATTCTTTTAAAATCAGGGGTAGGTAACCTTTTCTAGCTGCAGGCTAAAATGACCCACCATGGGTCAGAGGTAGGTAGATGCTAGGACCTTGCTGCAGCCAGTATTCATCCCCATGGTGTCATGGGGTAAGCACCTGCAGCTGGCACCGTCCCAGCTACTAAAGTCCCACATCTGCCAATGGGGTATGGCCCGTAGGCCATAGGTTGCCAACAGCTGTTCTAAATGAAGAGGTGCTGCAGTTAAAACAAGAGCTTGTGGGTGTGTCTACACATTCGTGTAGAATATTTTGCTGTGATGTGCTAATGCACAGTAGAACTAATCTACTGCACATTTAGTGTCTTGTGTAGATGCCCTGTGTGTGTAGGGTTTCATTAGTTCAAAAATATTTTCTTACTCAGAAAAGGCTGTTTTGTGTTATTTCAGTCAGCAGCCTTGGACAATGTTGCTCTCAAATATTCTTGGACAATCTACTGCCTAAACCAGTAGTTTTCAACCTTTAAACTCATGGCACCTTCCCAGATGATTCCAGTTCTTAACCTTTCACTCACTTTTTTACTGCAGAAAAATAGTAGATATTGCTGCAAAAAACACAAAAAAACCCAACTCCTCAAAAAGATCACAACAGGTCAGAACGTTTGACACTATGCATTCATTACTTTAAATGTCTGAGGGTTTAATCTTGTGAATCACATGTAGGTGTTTCCATACCCAACGGTGCCAACATTCAGCAGCATCCTTAAAAGGATCTCATGGCACCCTGGTTGAGAAATACTGGCCTAAACTGAGAAAGGTTGTTTAAACAGAATCCTCTTCCTCTCCCTCGATATTTTAGTGAAAGAATATCCTTCTGCACTCATATTTAACAAATAGCATCCCTAAAAATGGTCTCAAGTTCTAATGTCCTAACTTTGGAGAGACTGAAAAACTTTAGAAAGTTGAGAGATTCAGAGAAAACAACTATGGTTCCAAAACTGTTCAAGTTTTGTAGTTTGATTTTTTTTTTTTTTTTTTTATTTCACCAATTCTGGTCTGGTCAACTGTAAAACAAGTTAAAAAGCTTTCATTTTTTAACTCAACACTGTTCTGTGGGGCAGTGCAGCAGGGCACTAAACATGGACCCTGCTATACTTGCCCTGCAAGGTGAACCCAACCAGGAAGCACAGCTACTGAGGGCTCCAGGACCAGGAAAAACAAAAACAAACACACACACACACACACACACACACACACACACAAAAGAACACCAAAGTTTACAGTCCAGCACCAAATGAGTTAAGCTGTATGTGTCATAGGCAGATGCAGCTGGGGCTGATTCCCAGGTCTACAGAGTTCTGGTGTTCCTCAAAAAGAGGGGAAGAATCACAGTTTAGGGATCCCTCTGGAAAGGGGGAAGCAAGGGGGAAATTACTACCTTGTGTATCGTGCAGAAGCATGAACAAGAAGTGGAAAGCAGAGAGGAAAGACTGACTGCAGAAAGAGTGAGGGGCTGATGCTGAACCTGCTGCCCCGTAGATGCATCCCAGCCTGGCAAAGAATAATCCTGGTCTGCAGTGAAGGTGAGCTTGTGCTGTGCTCCAAATTGACTCATGGAAACAGGAGAAGGTGGAGGAATAAGTGACAAATTCATGGCAAGTCTGTACCAAGTTATTTAAGTTATAGAAAAAATTAATTAGAGACTGTTTGGGGAAAAATATGGAATAGTTATGGAGACCTACTTAATTAAGAAGGACCTGATTGAACGGGTGTTGTGTTGCATGGATTAATGAGACTATGTAGAACCTGAGTTAGACAATCAGGTCTATTGATCAGTGATTTAAGATGATTTACTCTAGAACTTAATTGAGCAAAGACTCACATTTTTACCTGTTTGAAGCAAAGATTCGAAGAGACCAGCAAAGAAGGAAAAGTGGGGTAAAACCTATGCGTTGAAGCCTGTTGCCTAAAAGAATCAAGACAGTGAGTGATGGGACATGATGTAGGTAGGGGAGGAGGAGACCTGTAAATACACCTTGAGAATGTCCATCAGGTCAACCTACTAGCAAGACATCCACCTCCCCTGTTCAATATATATATTTTTTTTTTATTTTTTTTTAAACATTTCAGCATGGTGGGTAAAATAACATAGTGGTAAGACTACAAAGAGGGGCAACTGACAGTTAAGTGGAGAACTGCTGCCACAGGCAGAAATACAGTGGGTAGAAGTTGCCAACAGAAGAGTTAAAATGCAGTTAAAATTCCCATTACAAGATCATTATGGCAAGATTAAAACAGATGCACGTGTTGATGTTCACCTGTTCTGTACTCAATTGCTTAGTTTCTCTAGAAGTATTACAAATTCTGTTAGAAGACTTGTAAACTCTGTCAGAGTTTACAATACAGGGATTTCACAAGTGCTCTTTAACCTGGCAATCTGGAAAGACGAGCAAGTGAGAGAGAGGCTCACAGTTGCAATTAAAGACATTTTTTCCATTTCATGACCATACGATCTTCTGTAATTTACTACAGACTTTCATGCAACTTTCAATCAAATCTCCAAAAGCATCTACATATTGCCCTATGGTAATGTTGCTATGGCACCGTGTTTTAGTACTTCCTTTTGGTAGTACTAAAAGGAAGTACTAAAGTATTTGGAAATAATTCCTTTTGGAAGTACTGAAGCACGGCACAGTACAGGTAGTTATTGCGCCATGTGATGTGTGTGATGCACAGTTAGATTTCATTGCTACATTGCTGTAGTGGCACACTATACTGGGGGAGCATGCTGCTATGGCGACATAGCTGCTGGTAAATGGTAGGCCCATGTGTTTGCCATGTTGCCATAGCATGCCATACTCCTATTTAGCACGTTGCTACGTTGTCATAAGGTGATGTGTAGATGCGCCCTCCCAGGACTAGCAAGAACAAGGATACCTGCTAATAAAAAATGTTCAACTAAATGCTATCTTGGATAGCATCCAATTCAGCCTTTAGCAACGATGCAATACAAGTCTGCAATCTTGACAGCTGAACCAGACCAACAAGAGTCTGTCTGGCAAGCCAAATGGAGAGGAAAGTACTTGGAGACTAATAACACAGTTCCTCCCCTATAGCCAACACCACAGCAGAGGAACAGAGAGCAGTTACTCTAGTTCCAGAAAACAGTGGAATATAATACCCTCTTTGAGATCTCCTCAAGGTTTCTAAAGATTAGAGGTTTGTGGAGTTCTCTGCTTCTCTGAACGTCCTATAATACTACCTTTATCAGTTGAGTTGCTCTTCCCATTATGTAAAGATAATCATGTAATTTTTTCTATGAGAGTAAGGTAAAATTGTTCATGTAGATTTGTTACCAACATAGATAAGAAACACTGTTTAAAGAAAATAAAAGGTTCAAAAGAGTAAAAAACAAGACAGACTTACTAGTTATCATTGCTCCAGTTACAGAACCCAGAAATCCAATGCTGACCACAATGACAGAGATTAGTCTCCCCTGCCTATGCCTCTGCAGCATCACAAACATTAACACTGCCACAGCACCATGGACAAAGAGAGAAGAGAAGAGAGCCCACAGGAAAACCCAGTACCACATCTCTGAAAAGAAAGCAGTCAAAGGGTTAATGTTTCTGATGAGCTAATTTTTAAAATGCAAGACATCTAGAAATACTGCAATATTCAAATAATAATAGGAAAAAGAAGTTTCAGGGTTTAGAAAGAATTGGCCTGGAAAGA
>NW_005842147.1:598020-601832 GCF_000455745.1 Alligator sinensis | reverse complement strand
AGAGTGGTATATGCTTAAAACATTGGATTTATCTGGCATTCAACTTACGGGGAACAACCCTTAATAGTCCCCAAAACTGCAAAAGAAGAGTACCTCTGAAACAAGTTACTTATTCCTGAAGTAGTTTCAGAACACAAGTTTCACCCTACTTCCTTGCCCATATATTGCATTTACTACAACCCTATTCAATTAGGACATGAAAAAAAAAAGCTTATCATATCAGATATATTCAGTACTGACAAGGGTACTTAAAAGGAGGCCTTTACAAAAAGTTAAAAGATAGGAAATAAAGAAAAAAAATAATAATCAAGGATCTATCACCTTGTCTACCCAGAAAATGGAGCACTCTAACATACTAGCCCCAAAGGATCTCTCAAGAGATTGAGAAGTAATATTTTTAAAAAACCCAAGTTACCAGTGACTCATATTCCTGCAATTTGTCGATACAAACATATTTTAGAGGAACATGAGTTTAGAAGTTACTAGGCCAAATGGTAGTAAGCGAGTGTAATTGGGTAGTCACTTCAACAGAAGTTTCCACAATAAGTGTTGCATATAAGCAGGTTTCCCTCTGAAATGCAAGACATACACCACTACTACTACTTTGAAAGTAAAGAAGCAGGAAAGATCAGTGAAGGTGTGTGCCAATGAGAGACAGAACCAGAAGGGCCATTTAAAAATAATTAATAGCACTCGGAAGAAAATGAGTGGGGCTACAACAGAAGTAGTGAGGAAAGGCATCTGAACTTAGTGGCCAGATTTACTTCATCAGATAAGAGAAAATCTTGCAGCCTTACGAAGATTTGGGTTCAGTCTCTAGGCTACTGTACTCTGTGTAATCTTTAGCAAGGTAAATTTTGTGCTTCAATTTCACATTGGTAGTAAGGGTCTGTGGTTTTCCCCCACCACCACCCATCACATGGCTAACTTGTTAGGTACTCAGATATCCCCAAAAAACTACAGTCATCCTTTAGCTTTCCCCTCGTAACTTCAAAACGTAGCTAGACTTTTTTTTTAATCCAATAATTTTCACTGTGGTCTGTAAAAAGTAAAATAGTTAATAAAAGATTGCCAAAAAACCCAAACAAACACCAGTCAATGGGGTGGACACAGTTTGAAAACACAGTCTACTAAGACTTACTGAAATAGATTTCAAATAAACCCAGGACTTTTTTTTTTTAAACAATTGTTACAATCTTGTCACAGAACTCTGTACATATGGCACAAGTTGGGGAACCTGTTGTATAATATAGGTCCAATATCCTGTAAAGCACACAGGTCTTAAGATCATTGTACATGGCCCTTGGTCTCTTTTAAAAAGGAAGCTTTGAACAGATTAAAAAGTTTTCCAACATTACACACTTTCATCTATAATGGGTCCAGTTGAGCATGTGCTAAAGCAGGGCTGCTCAACCTCCAGCCTGCGGGCCAAATATGCCCTACAGAGCCATAAATCTCCAGCCTGTGGCACTCCCCCTGGGTCAGAAACTTTGACACCGGGGGAGCAGTAGCAATAAATACAGCCATCCTCCCCCACTGCCAAATTCCCAAATCCTAAGCCCTGCACAGCAGGCTAGTGCTGGGCCCCTCCTCTTCCCCCCTCCATGGGACCCGGTTGGAGCCAGGATGTACCCTGTCCCTCTCCATGTGACTGGATGGGGCCCTGTCAAGACTGCCCCCTGCCCAGTCAAGACTATCAGCTGGATCTGGCCTGCAGACAGCCTGGAGCACTGCCCATCCAACCTGATGGACAAAAAACAAAAACAAAACAAAAAAAACCTTTGCCCAAAACCAACACCTGGCCAGCCAGAACCAAGCATGAGCTGCTGGCCCAGCTCC
The DNA here is from genome assembly GCF_000455745.1 of Alligator sinensis. Lineage (NCBI taxonomy): Eukaryota > Metazoa > Chordata > Crocodylia > Alligatoridae > Alligator > Alligator sinensis. The sequence goes on along the minus strand of NW_005842147.1, from coordinate 599,993 downwards.
CTGCTGCAGGAGCACCGCAGCTCCCAAAAGCCCCCAGGACCCCAGGTAAGGCTGCTGGGGCCAGCACCCAGCCTCCCCTACCCCACCCAAGGCAACGTACCACATGCCAGAGCACATGTAGCAGGGTGTGCTGCTGCTACTTGTCCACAGGGAAATGTGTTCTTGCTTGTGGGGATGCACCCTCTGGGTTTATCTTGTGAATCATGTTGGCTCACCTAACAGTGCCAACACTGTGTGGCACCCTTGAAGCATCACAAGGCACCCCAGGGTGCCACAGCACTCTGTTTGAGCACCACTGTTCCAAGGAATATTTACACCAGAACAGAATTATTTACACTGGCGTAAGGCTGTATGGCATACATCCACACCACTTTTACCAGGAGTAAAGTAAAAATACTCCAAAAGTATACATATGTAGCAAACCCCTGCAGTGTCAGGCAGGGTTGCCACAGCCAACAAGGGGTGCTCTCACTTTTATATTGGAAGTCCTAGGGATAAGGTCACAAACTGATGGGCCTTGTGGGAGGGACAAATACGGGTAAACAGACATTCACTATATAAGAACATACACTTAAAAGGGCAAGTCACAGGTAGTGGTCAGTACCACTGGAATACATACATTCAGCAAAAAGTTCTTTTCTCCCCACCTCCGGAAGCGTCCCCAAGAACCAGCCTTTAGTCCAGATTCACTCTGTACAGGTCTCCAAGTCGGGGGTCACGTGCAATCAATATGTAGTTCATCATCTGTGCTGTGCGAAGGCTTCCCTCTCCATTCATTCTCAGCTCTACCTCTCTCCATCCAACCCCAGATGCCTAGCACAACCCAGAACTGTGTTGTCACTTCCCTTTCCTACATCCAAGATCTTTGGGATTTGCAGTCCAGAATCACAGCAGAATTGCTCATCACTTCCTCTTCCTTCGTCCAGAAGCCTCTGGGATTTGTAGTCCTGAAAATCACAGCCAGCAGGCCTCCCCAGTGGTGCTCCCCTTCTGTTACACATTTATATCACATTTCCAATTCACTCAACACATTATATTACACCTGTATTGTGCCTGCCCTCTCAGGCTGACAACACTGCTGCATTATTTTGTATTCAGGAAGTTATTTTGACAATTATCAGGACTGCCAAGTTTTTTTTTTTTTAATAGGTTTGGGTTCCAATATTCTTGTCAGAGAGCTTAGAGAAAAAAAAAATGACGAAAATTAAAACAAGGAAGAAATGTTTTCCCAAAAATGCTATCCCTGTAAGTGAGAATAATTTGCTGAAATGCTGTCATCCCAATTAGAGCTGCGTATTAACACTATGCAGTGCAGCAGTCAGCAACACTTTGCAGGGATGGGCAGATACAGCCCAGCTTGGGTGCAGAGAAGATTGATGCTAGGACCTGGTCGCTGCTGCTTCTCCCCACTACCTCTTGTCCCTGCTGCCCAGCTGTATTTCAGCACAGGACAGAGTCCAGCCATGGCATGACGTGGGCAAAACCTCTGCCTCTAAGGCTCCAGCTCCACAGGCCAGATCCAGCTCAGACTATAGATTACCAACCCCTGCTGCAGTATATTACTAACATGCCAATAACACCAAAGAATAAAGGCGCAAGAGTTGATGTCGTTTATAAATTTTGGAAGAAAAACAATTAAATTACTCTTTCAGCAACTGTTTCTTTAAGGCACATTATCCACACATTGCACTCTTGGTGCCCATGCTTTTGGATTCTTCTGGTCTCTAGTTTCTCTCGTGAATGCACTTTAAACTTTTGTGCCTCCAACTTCAAGGCATAATACCAGTCATCTCACAATTTATTACCCATACAGAATCCAAGTGTTTGAGGACTCTGTAGTTACAGATAAAGAATGCAAGTAATAGAACCTATATGCTCAATGCATCACAAAGAAGAAGTTACTACAGATAAAACTCCTGAAGAGCTGTCCCCCCCCCCCCCCCCCCCCCCCTCTTTTCGAAGGGGAGCATACA
>NW_005842147.1:570506-597989 GCF_000455745.1 Alligator sinensis | reverse complement strand
GGTAGTCTTTTTCTGATAAGAAATAACTGAGTAGCAGCAGCTAGGGAGCAGAGGCTGCTCCCAAGCCTGCTGGATGGGGCTCACAAACCAACCCAGCATGCAATGTCCAGGGCCACACACTGGCTGCAGGGCCATATGCTTGGTCAGACCGTGCATGCCAAGTCTGGGACCACAAGTTGGGTCTGAAGCCACATACAGGTTCAGAACTGATGTACTAGATCTGGAACCTCATGCTGGGTTAGACCCTGCATGCCGACTCCAGGCCCACATGCTGGGTCAAACCCCGAGTGATGGTTCCAGGGCTCTGGAATTGTGCCTGATCAGTCCCCATGTGCCTGGTCTGGGGTTGTGGGCCAGCTCTGGAGCCACATACCAGGTTGGAACCCATGCGTCAAGTCCAGGGCTGTGTGTCCAGCTGGACTGAGGACCGGGCTGGTGCATGGGGTTGATCTGATGCACGAGACAGTATTATCTAACTGGGGGGCTATCCAGGGGTCCAGAAATTTGGTGGCAGGAGAGTGGTGGCAGGATTAATTGACATGGCAGAGCTATGGGGGTCCATTTTTCTCACATGCTATACATCTTCTATTTTTTTACTTGGTGGTTTTGAGAAAGAAGATGCAAAATATATTTGAAAAAATATGGTGTGTGTGCATGCATGATCAGTCACCTAAATCATAAACAGTAAGTGTGCACATAGGGCTTGAAGTACAATATCCCTTCTACAGAGCCTTTTTGAGAAAGAAGCCTATATAGCTTAAGATACATACCTGGGGTGGGGGGACAACAAAACAAAAAACAGATCACTTTTAAATCCATTATGTAAATAAAATAGTCACTTGAAAGGAAAGAGAGCAGTAAACCACAGAAGTCTTTTTTTTTTTACTGGGTACTCAGATTAGCTGCATCTGCCTCAATCCACTGCATGTTACCAACAAAATGGGCAGGAAAGTGGGGGGAAGAAAAGCAAACCCCCTATCAGGTCAGCATAAATGGCTCTTGGTGTGCACGGACTCTCCTGGGCCAACATAATAGTCCCCAATCCTCTGGGTGCACTCACTCCCCCAGGATCCTTTCTGAGTTGACATAAAAAGCCCTCAGGGGTTTCCATGTACTCACTCACCCCTTTACCATCATCAGAGGTTCTTCCTCTTGGGCCACAGTGTCTCTTATCAGGCTTGTATTTGTCCTTGTCTCCCTATAGGACACCCTCCTTCTCTGCTGCAAAAACCAACCCCCTTTCCTCTGCCTTGAGGAAGGGTTTATATCCCAGTTAACCCCTCCTCAATCAGCTGGCTGGTTTTCCTGCCTCCTTGGCCTTGGTGCTACCATTTTCCTGCCTTCCCTTCCTGGTTTTGTTTCTGTACCCAGCTAGCTGCAACCTGGATTTTGCAAAACAAAAAAGGAGGTGAAGGTTGAGCCGTGCTCTGAGCCCATTGTACCTCTTCAAAGGGTTCCTGCCCTTACCTGCAGCAGCCAGCTTGCTCCCCCTGCTTACCACTTGATGTTTTCTTCTGGCCATCAGTGTCTTGGCCCCACTGGCTGGGTTGTCCGTGCTTCCCCCTCTATAGGGAGCCAACCCTCTCCCTCAGGCTACAAAAGTTCTAGCCCTAAGGGGAACCTTCCCTCACCTGGCCTTCTCCTCTCCATAACACAACTAGGGTTCCCCGTTATACAACATTGTGAACTAAGAGCCAATCTTTTCATCTAAGAATGAGGGTATACAGGTGGCTTATGCTGTACACCCATGCTTAGCCCACTCAAGTATCCAAACAAGTTTGATTCTCAAATTCAAAGCCACATAGGCGACGCATAGGGGAGACATGGCGGGGCATGTGTCCCCCCTGAGTCTGGCCCTCCCCCATGTGACCCCTTCCTCCCCCTTCCTACCTGTAGAGCATGCTCTGATCCCCAGCAGAGGTGCTGTTCTGGAGAAAGGTAAGTCTGCGGCTCTTGTGGGGTGGCCCAGAGGGGGGCAGGGTGAAGGTAGTGGTGTGTTGTGCCCTATCCCCCCACCCCACCCAGCCGTGAAGCAGTTTTTTTGCTGCGTGAGCAGCAGCATATTGGGGGCAGGGGGCAGGGCACTGGGCTGCACTGTGTGGGGTCAGGCCCCAAAAGAACTTTTGGGTCGTGTAGGCCTGTGTGGGGCCAGACCCCTCTGGGCCATGGCATGTGGGGCCAGGCCCCTCTGACTCTGGAGGAAGTTTTTGGGCTGCACAGGCCAGCGGTGTGTGGGGGGCCTGGTGGGGCCCAGGCTGCAGCTGCGCCGGGGGGGGGCACTAGGCCATAGTGTGTGGGGCTGGGTCCTGAGACCAGTGATGAAGATGAAGAGAAGAAGGAAGGCCTCAACAGAGTTTCCCAGGGCACAACGCTAAGTACACGTTCTTTATTTGGTTTGGCTTGGATGTTCATGAACATACCTGCGATTTTTTTGTTTGTTTGTTTGTTTGTTTTCCCTGCGATTCCTAGGTAATTTGCCCACTGCCTATGATGAAAATGAAGGTCTCAACAGAGCTTCCCATGGCACAAAGCTAAGTGTACACTGTTTATTCAGTTTGGCTTGAATTTGATTTATTAATATGATTCTACAAGCCAGGACCCTGTGATCCAGCTGCCTGGAGGGCCAGGGTTCCTGTTAGTGGTCCCATGGCCCACCCCTAGCAGCAACAGCAAAGTAGTCAGGGAGAGCCAGGGGACCACCTGCATTCACCTGACCCAACACACAAATCTTTACCCCATGCAGATAGGATGACTTATGTGAATGCTTTGATATGATGCTGTTATTCAATTTATTGTCACAAAAGTATAGGAGTGGATATGGGGCTTTTGACCCACCCTGGGCCTGCCCACAAATTGTGGCCCCCCAAACCCAGGAGGCACCAGTCACCCATGCAAAGCCATGGATCTACATTTCTTTGGATATTTATAGCTGATTGACTGGGATCTGACAGTTGTCCAATTCAGTCCACTAGTAGCATCACTAGTTTCATTGATAGTTCGACTACATGCAAGAGGCATGATGAGGATGTCGATGCTTTGCCCCTGATGCTCTGCTTAGTAAATTTACTAGCCAGGCTCCAGGACAGTTCTACACTGCCAATGCACTGAGACATATTCCACCCACCAGTAGTTTGGCTCCCTTCAAGATGTCCAATATGGTCCACCCTTTCAAAACCCTTTGACTTTTCCTTGCTTCCTCAATGGTACAAAGAATGGTCAACACAGGCACCAATCGGTTACCACATCATCTCTGAACCTCCAGTCAGTCAAACAGAATTTAACTGGCTACACTGTTTTTGGGCACTTCTCAACTCTTTTGAACTGGACAGGGTCAGTGCACGGCTGGTGAATTCAGACTGGTAGGGCAGTGGAGTGTCCCATGGGAACGGGGTGGGGGCGGGGTTTGCAGCCAGCTCTGCAGTGACAACAAGTGCCCTTGTGGACAAATTCAAACTATGTCCCACATCGTTGGCTTGTGTCTACTTACAATGCTATTTGGTGGCCTTCAAGCTCTTCACGCTGGTGATAACATCACCTTAAGATGGTTCAAACAATATGCTGAAACCACATACAAGAAATAAATAAATTTCTTTGGATCTTTATACAAGTTCTTTTCCCTATATATACCCCCAAAGAAGTTTTTACTTATAAGAAAGTTAGAAAAATAGTAATAGACTTGTATTAGAATACCTAATTCTTTATTTCCCCCTTACTCATTCAAGCAAAGAAAGCTCCAGCTGTAAGAATTACTTAGAAATCCCTTTGCTAAATTTCAAACAAGCAGTGACACTTTCCTGATTTACTACAGAGTAATTAACTCAGTAATTAGATTGCCCAGGACTCTTCTTCACTGAGTGCTGCCCTGGCAAAGAAAGTCTGCTAGAGAAAGATCTGTTACTTTTCAAAGAAAACAAATGACAGAATATAATATTATTTAAACAGTTCACCATTTCAATAGTTATGTTTGTATGTGCTCAGGCTTCCAAATCTTGACAAGCAGTCTTGACACAAGTTCATTAATTGAGTCAAACAGCCTATGACCCTCCCCTCTAGCACCACATCTGCTGCAATTTAGAGGACAAACAGCATAGGGCCACTGAAACCTACAGCTACATCAGTGGGAAAGCAGTGATGAAAAAGAATGAGACAGTTCTCTCAAAAGCTAAGTACCGATACTGATCTCTCAATTCTGCATAATTCATTCTTCATAGTACAGGAGACACCCAGACCCCTTTAGTTTAGCATTCTATCTTTGCCCCAATAGAAGCATCAGTAACACTCCTATGAAGGAATGAAGATGTTTCTGTTAGGCTATAAACAGATGTTACAGGTGACCTAGGAAAAAACATCTGATCTCAGGACAAAGTTCAGCCATTCATGCCTGTTTCCCCCAGGGCCATACCCTAAAAACAGTTCACTGGATAAAAAGTGCTACATTTGGCCTGGGAGGTCACAAAGCACATGAGAAAAGCTGCTTTGGGACTTCACCCTCAAATCAATGACAGAACAGCAAGAGTGCATGCAACTGCTTGCTAAACCCTAATTAGAAGGGCTATGTGCAGGAGGGCTATGTGCCTACACACCAAACTTGGGACATTTCTGCTTTGGGACCAACACAGGCATAACAAGTCATCAGGGACAAATACAAGGTACATTTCTAGCCTTAGAAATATGAGAAAATGTTTGCCCATAACTACCCTACTGCAATGTCTAACTCTGTGATTCCCAAAGGACGTGCCATGGTGCACACTAGTGTATCACAAGAGCAGAAGCATGAGGCCTGATGGGGTGGCCAAACTGGCCAGCCTGGCATGTCCCTAGTTTTAATACAGAAAACAGGTGCACCCCAGGTATCCAGGCCGTGCTCTAAGAGAATCTCCACTTCCCTTACTGCTGCCAACGGCAATTGAAAAGTGGGTGACGGGTGCTCCCCCCACAGCTTGGAGGGCTGGGGGGAACCCCTGAGGCTGGGCTTGGTTCCACCTTCCTCCATATGACCATGCTCAGGCAACTGTGCCAGGCCTGGCACTTGGGGTGCTGAAGGGCCGGGCCGGGGTAGAACAATGGGGGCACACACTCCACCCAATTCTAGCCTGACCCCCCATGCGGCTAGTGGGCATAGAGCTGTGCAGAGCCTCTGCTGTATGGCTGGCACTGGGCCAGTGGGGCCATTTCCATCACCCGCTAGGCACTGCAACAGTGGTGATGGAACCTCTTCTCCATTGCCCCAGTTCACGGCATCACCTGTAGTGGGGCGTAGCATCCGTGATGCACACACATCTAGAGCAACAGCCAGCCTGCCCCTCTATGTGCATGCATGAGCAGCCAGTGTACAGCCAGCTGCCTTTGGGCAAGGGGGAAGAACGGGCTGCTAACCCCACTCCTTGTGGGAGGAGGAAGGCATGTGAGTCTGTGCAAGCTCATTAGAGATGTGCCTCTAGGATGGGAGGTGGGGGAGGGGTGATGGCTCCCTGGTCTCCTGGAGCATGGCGCCTCTAGTGGTGCTGCCATTGGGGAGCTGTTGCTGTGATGGTGGGGGGAAGAGGAAGAATGAGTGTGGGGGAGGCAGAGGCCAAGTCGGAACACATCCCTGTGCCCATGCACCAGCCTCTTCCAGTGTCTACCCACTCACCACGCTCACATCCCCTGTGCCATTCTGTAATCCCACCTGCACCATACAGTCACCCTTTCTGCAGCCAGCAGCTGCTGCCACTGCTGCCTCAATGAGGCCCCCATGCCTACACATGCTGGGAATACCTATGCTACAGGTCCGCTGGTCACATCATGGCTGTATGCAGCAGTGTAGGGAGGCAGTTGGGCACCCATGTCCCTTTTTTCACCCTGTCCTGAAGTCAGCACCTGAGGCAGTTACCCCTCTGGTTCCCCCCCCCCAGTTATGCCATTCACTGTGCCCATACTCCAGTGTTCATGCCTGCCTTTAAGCTAAGACCAATAGCAAAACCTAATTGATTTGAGTTGCAGGGGATCCCTCAATATTGGGGAGCAGCTCTTCATAGCCCTGGGCCTTCAATGGGATCAGCTGATCAGTTTCTTTAAAAATGAATGACGTAAAAGTTAAAACATTGGTGAAAGGTTGTCAGCCTGTTCAGGAGCTGAGCAGGCATCGCCCACATGCCACTCTTTAAATAAAGCATGACTAATTGTGCTACACAAGCAATTGCTGGTTTATTTATTTATTTTGACTGTACTGTATATCTACCATTAGCTTCTACACTCATTCAAAATCACAGAAATAGGCAGTACACATTGAAAAAACTCACAGAAAAGGATTTCTCCCCTAGCCTACATTATAAGAATCAAAAGAACATCACATTTGAGAGATCTGTGTGGCTGTAATAATGTCCATATTAACCCATATCTGTAGTCTCCAGCTGCTCCTTTCCCCAGAAGCCTGAAAATAACAGGTGAGCTTTGTAACTTTTAAAGAGGAAAGATCAGCAGAACTTACAGCCATGATGACACTTGCCTAGACTGCCAATTTAATGCAAAAGCTGGTATCATAATGCTATGGCTGCCAAGTGTTGATGGTGAGCACTAATGTAATCACATCTTGAAAGCAGTACCAGTGAGGACTGACTTTTAGTAATTATGATGCAACTGCAGTACTATTAAAGTTGGGTACTTTTCCACCCCCTTGTATGTTTTCCCTTTTTGTCAGTACTTCCTGTTCCATTTCACTAGAAGGTTGTATTCAGGGTGTAGAAACTTCATGAGTGGTATTTAAATAAACCAAATCTCTAGACATAGAAGCGAACAGACTAGAATGTATGACTCCCCCAGGCTTTACATATTGTACACCATCCAAATAAGAACATAACATAACAGATGCCATACTGGGTCAGACCACAGGTCCATCAAGTCCAGTATTTTGTATCTTACAGTGCTAGAACAGAGGCTCGGGGGAAGTGCATTTATGTAGGACTTATCCAGACTGACCTGTCCGCTGCCACTTCCAGGGGACAGATCTAAGAAGTCCCAATTTGGAGCCTGCATCCATAACTATAATGCTAGTACCTAGTACTAAATGCAGAATTTTGGGATTACTATACAATTGAAAGACATTCTTATTTTCTTTCATCTCCCAGCTGAAAGTGAAGCATTTCATTTCTCATCATGGGCATTGAGATCAAAGTCATCAAGGATTATTTTTTATCTACAGTATTCTATCCTGTGCAGATAAATGTGTTTATCTTCTCTATGTATGGAAAGACTGGCAGAGAAAAGCTAAAAGATAACCATTTTTAAGATTGCCCTTCTGTTTGGGGGCCATATAAAGAAGAAAAAAAAAAAGAGGGGTGATATATTCCAAATCTCCACCAATAAAATAATTTCCTTCTGTGGAAGTCTCCCAAATGAATCATAGAATTAAAGGGCTTAAGGAACCTCAGGGTCAGCTCTGTCTAAGCCTTTCCAGAAAAGTTTTTCCAACTTGTTCTTAGAAATGTTAAGGAAGGAGTTTCTACCCACTTTCTGCATACTCCGTTTCCTTACTTTACCATCCTCAAATTAGAAAGTTCTTCCTGTTATCCAACTTAACTTTCCCTTGTTGCAATCTAAGACTGTTAATTCTTATCCTGTCCTCTGTGGCCACAGAGTATAGCATATTGGTGAAGAGACAAACAGTTTGCAGGCCGTTTCGCTGGTCAGTTCCCAGGTCAGTTTGCTGTGCCCCCACCCCCTCCATCCCTCACTTCCCTTTGAGGGGAGAGCCTTTCACCTTGGTGTGAGGAACCAGGGAAAAAGGAACCATTTGGGGCTAAGAAGCAGTAAACAGGCCAACTTCCAGGTGAGTTCGCTAGAGAAGGTGTGCTTGAAAGAAGGGCAGCAAAGAGAGAAGAGGCAGATTAAAAGACCCAGGGACATGGCTAGAGGACAATCGCAATGCCAGAGCCACTGCCACTGCTTGCACCTGTAAGGCTTTTGTCCAGGCAAGAAAATAAACCATTGATGGTTCCACCCAGGTCCAGGTTTGGTGCTGTAGGGACTATGGCTTGCAGCTGACAGCCAGGTTGGGGAATGCCTGCAGTGTGAGCGGTGCCCCTTGGTGGTGTCTTTCCAGGAACAGGCCAGAGAGCTACAGGAGGTGGTGGTGAGGCTCCAAAGCATCCTCCGCCATGAGGAGTTTATTGATTCGATGCTGGAGGAGACTTCTGGGACTGTGGAGGAAAAACTGCCAGAGGCAGCACTAGAGAAGGGAGAGGACATGGACTCCCAGGAAGATGGAAGCTTGTGGCCTCTGGCAACACACAAAAATCTTCGTCTCCACCTGCAGCAGTTCATCTGGAGAACAGACAAGGAGCCCTAGCAGCAGAGGGCAAGGAGCATGTTCCACTGGTGTAGGAGGACAGGCCAGGCCTCCCCAAGGTGGGAAGGATCAAGACAACCACCACCAAGAGGCAGCGACTAGTGGTGGTGGTTGGAGACTCCATTCTGCGGGGGATGGAGGGATCCATCTGCCGACCTTACGTGTTCTCTCGGAAAGTCTGCCGCTTGCCCGGAGCCTGGATCCAAGATGTCACAGAAGGATTACCGAGACTTGTCCAGCCCTCTGACTACTACCCCATTCTGCTCAATCATGTGGGCGCTAATGATACTGCTAGGGGAGACCCATGGCAGGTCAAATGTGACTACAAGGCTGTAGGTACAAGGGCAAAGAGAATGGGAGCTCAGGTGGTGTTCTCTTTGATCCTTCTGGTGAACGTAAAGGGCCCAGGCAGGAGTGGATGCATCCTTCAGATCAAGGCATGGATGCACAAGTGGTATTGCCAGCAAGGCTTTGACTTTGACCATGGGATGATGTTCCAAGAAAAAGGATTGCTGGGAAGAGATGGGATCTACCTAATGAAGAGAGGGAAGAGCTTCTTCGCAGACAGGCTGGCTAACCTAGTGAGGAGGGTTTTCAACTAGGTTTGACATTGGATGGAGACCAAAGCCATGAGGTAAGTGGGGAAGTAGGTGACCTGGAAGAAGAGTAAGCAGGAGAGGGTAGCAAGAGAAGTGTTCTCATTCTTCCTCAGAAATCAGGACAATTGACTAGTTACCTCAGGTGCCTGTATATGAATTCAGGGAGCCTTAGAAACAAGCAGGAAGAATTGGACGTCCTTGCACAGTCACAGAACTCTGATGTGATTGGAATAGACAGACACTTGGTGGAAGTTCTCATGATGGGAACACTGCAGTGTTAAGAAGGCTAAGAAGGGAACTAGTAGCAGCTTACTGCTACACTAGGAGAGTACATCAAGGGCTCAGTGAGAAAATGTTCACCAGGACACCCCAGATGAAAACCAAGAGCAATGGCCACAAACTCCTGGAAGACCAATTCAGGCTCAACATTAGAAAAAACTTCACAGTCAGGACCCATGGCAGTCTGGACCCAGACTGTGGAGTAAGCTCCCTCCAGAGGTGGTGTAATCACCTACCCTGGAAATCTTCAAGAGGAGACTTCATCCCTTTCCACGTGAGGTGGAGGCCATCCTTTCCCAACAGTCTGCTACCTCTCTCACTGAAGTATGGAGTGTGGTCAAAGAAGCCAAACCCCTTGCGACAGCATGGAGTAATCGTGGTAGGTGATTCTGGCCGGGATGCGAGTAAGAGGATCCCTGAAGTCATCCGGCCCTCCAAGCACCATCCCACACTACTCATCCACATGGGCACAAATGATATGGCTTGGAGCAATCCCAGCCAGGTCATGCATGACTACAGGGCTCTGGGGGCTCAGGTAGTTCCCCCTCCCCCCCCCCAATCCTCCCGGTCATGGGTCACGGGCCCCAGAGAGAAAGGTGCATTGATGAGGTGAACACTCTGCACTTCAGTGAGAGAGGTAGTGGACTGTTGGGAAGGGATGGCCTCCACCTCACCTGGAAAGCGAAGAAGCTCTTCGCAGCCAGAATGGCTGACCTACTTGACAGGGCTTTAAAACTAAGATTGCTGGGGTACAGGTGGTCAATAAACTGTTCTAGCCCAGGTCATGCCAATCATAGCAGCATCAGCTTGGGTAGCCCAAGGGAACCCACTCTGACAACAGCCTAAGGAAAGGTCACATCCCATAACACAAGGAAGCCTATGGCTTCCCATGGCAGACTCAACTGCCTGTACACAAATGCCAGGAGCTTGGGAAACAAGCAAGAGGAACTTGCATTTCTCTTCTGCAATAAAGACCTCACAGGGATAACAGAAACTGAACTCAGACTAGCCATCGGAATCAAGGACAACAAAAAGTCCTTCTTCAGATATGTGGGTAGCTGGAAAAAGAACAAAGGCAACATTGGAGAAAAATCAGGCAGCTGATGTCTGGCTCCCAAGGAAAGGCTAATCTCCTAAACAAATACTTTGTGTCAGTTTCGCACCTGCCCAAGGGGGTCACACTCTCAGACAGAACACAAAACTTCCAGGGAGTGGGAGATGAGCCTATAATTGATGCAGATCAAGTGAAGGAACACCTCGAAAGGCTAGACGTCCATAAGTCCGCGGGCCCAGACGGAATGCACCTGAGAGTCTTGAAGGAGCTGGTGGACATCATGGCATGCCCTATGGCAAAGATATTTGATAACTCATGGTGCTTAGGTGAGGTGCCAGAAGACTGGAGAAAAGCCAATGTGGTCCCAATCTTCAAAAACAGAAGGAAGGAAGATCCAGGGAACTACAGGCCAATCAGACTTCCATCCCTGGAAAGATCCTGGAGAAAAAACATCAAGGGATCCATCAGCAACAAGCTAACGGAAGGCAACCTTCTAAATGCCAGTCAACATGACTTTGTCACTGGAAGGTCTTGCCTGACCAACCTAGTCACCTTCTATGACCATGTGGACACTGAGCCACGGCAACTACTTTTTGAGCATGATTGTCCAGCCAGTTATGTACCCACTTCAGGAAATTGTTTCTCATGACATTCTTATTACAGTTTAGTAGTTTAAACTGAGTTGAAAGCCTTGTTAAAGTCAAGGTATATCGTGTCCACTGTTTTCCACTTAGCAAAGGCCATTACTTTTCATAGAAGGAAATCAGGCTTGACTTGCTATGTTGGTGGTGTTTGTATGTACTTATGCGCTCTGCTAGACTTATAGAACACTTGCACTTGACAGGACAAACATTGGGGTGAAGTGGGAGCAGACGAGCGAGACAAGCAGCTTCATTAAACAGGTGGCAAGAAAAGAACTAAATGCTGGCAGGTGGGAGAGGGAGACTAGTACTGGCTGGGTGGGAAGACTAGTACAAGGAGACCAAAAGTGGTTTGAATTGGGTCTGAAAAGTGGAGACCTTGGGAGTGGGCAAAGAACTGGGAAGAAAGGAAAACTGGGAGAGGAGGACTGGGGATGGAGGAAAGGAAAGCCAGGTTGTCTGATAGTTCCCATGGAGACAGCCTGGCTGGGAAAAGACTGGCACTGAGATGGGGATGCAGTAGGGTGCAATGGTGCAACTGGGACAAAGAACCAAGGGGAGGTGAAAGTGACAGAAAAAGAGAAAGCAAGCACAGAAAAGGTGGGGGGGGGGGGGGGGGGGGGGGAGGAAGAGACACACACTTGTGTTGGATTTGAGTACAAGGCAGCAGCTGGGCAGGCAGCTGTTGGAGCTCTTACTCCAGCTCTGGCTCTGGCCCTGACCCGAGATCAGGGTTGGAGCTGGAGTTGGAGCTGTAGCTACTGGCCTGCACCCTGCTACCTCTGCCTGTCTTGTCTACCCCTCCCTGCATTTTCCCCCTGCCACCACCCTCCCCACTGTCTCTCCTTGCTACTTAACCTACAGCTCTGGTTCTGGTTCCAGCAAGGCTTCAGCCCTGCACCAGTCCAGGGCACAAAGCATGCAGTTGCTCTTGTCCCAGCCTGGCCCAGTAGCAGCAGAAGCAGCATTTCTAGGTCAGGCTTGGGCCCCGGGGTTCAGCTGAAGCTGCTGCCATTGCAAAAGCTGCTGTGTGGCTGGACAGGTGCCAGAACAAGTTGCACTCTGTGCCTCAGGCTGAAGTGTGGCCAAAGCCCTGCTGGAGCCAGAACAAGCCAGGAGGGGGCTGGGCAAGTGAACAGGGGGAGGGGGGTGGCAGGGACCAAAAGAGGCTGCAGTGGGGCAGGCACCACAGGGTGGGGGCCTCTGTAAGCGTGCAAGCACAGGGGACAGGTAGCAAGCGGGGCAGGGGGGTGAGGAGGAAAAGTGGGGGTGGAACGGGGCAGGGGGCAGGACACTTGATTCCCCCACTACCTGCCTCTCCATTACCTCCTCCCCCACCCCATACCTGCTGCTCCCTATTGCCTCCCCACTGCCTATCCCTCCATCACCTGGCCCCCTGTCACTGCTTTTCCCATTGCAGTGGTTGGGGGGATGAATTTAAGATGATCCTCCAATAATTTTATTCTATGCATGAAAAATCACAAATTTACAAAATTTTCCACATATAGAATCTAATTATTGAGGAGACATCTTAAATTTAGAGTTGCCTTGGATTCAGGTAAATATGGTATGTTACACCATAATGTATTAGTCAAGTATAACTGTAGCCAGAGCAGCTGCTGAGGCTGGACTGCAGACCAACACGTGTGTTAGATCTCATGACAAGAATGCAGCCACAGATGAGACGCCTGCAGAGGAGCCAGTGGTTTTGTATGTACAAAATAGAGTTGTGCAAGAATTAAAATTTCCATCTCCCCTTTCCAAAATTTTTTTTTTTTTTTGCTTCAAAAATGAAATTTTTCTTGGAAGAGAAATTTTCCATAAAATTAACTCCCAGAAAAATAATAGATTAAAAAGGGTTCTGGACCAGCAAGCTGTTTTTTTGCCCAGCTCCCTGCCTGGCTGGCTTGCCAGGCAGCCTCCATACCTGCCTATTTTCCATCAGAAGTTTTTACCAGTTCTTGGAAGACATTTCAATTCTATCAAATCACCATTTTCTTATGCAAAACCATTCCATGGAAACATTTGCAAGGTGTACTAGTATGAAATGACTATCACCCACTGAAAGCCAAACATCTCAATAAAAGCCATCCAGATTGTTGTGCACACTGTCATCATGGCAAGTACTTAACTCTGCCTGTGTCAGAAGTGAAAACAGCAGAGGTATCTTGTCACTGTACCCAGACTGCTACCAGGGATGGGGAAGCAAGCACAGCCTTCAACACAAGGGAACTTTATTGATGGCCGTGGCAGGAAATAATCCCATGGTTTTTTAACCCCCGATAATCCATAGGCTCAGAGGTTCTTGCTGAATTCTTGCTGAATTTCCCATTTGCAAATGAACCAAGACAAACACATCTTTGAAACTTAGTTTTTAAACCTAGGTAAGAAGTCCTTTTTGAGAGGTCACAAAAAAGCTGGTTTTCTATTCCATAGAAACTTTTTTTTAAAATTTGATTCGACTTCAGATAAGACTAAAGCCAAACATTTTGAAAATGGCAACATTTTGAATGGAGTAAATGGAATAAAGGTCAATAATGCAGAGATGAACAGAAGGGACTTGTGCTACAAACTGGGAGTTTCTATAGACAGTAGTAGGCCCTAAGCTGCTTAATGGTAATATAGTCTTTGCTTGCATTTGCTTGACCAGTTTGGTCAAGAAAAGATGAGGCAAAGGAAAAAAGCAGGCAAGAAAATCCCACAGGCAGGAACGACTCGGAAGACAGGTTAAACAGGATGGTCTGTACTCTTAAAGAAGGGGCAGCCAGTTCTGTTAAGGACATTCAGCTGTAGGCCTTCTGATAAGGTGGGAGCATCCCACTGGGGCTTTCTTCTCCCAAAGAGGGGAGAAAGAAGACTGTGAAGGGGAAGTTTAAGAGGAGAAAGCAAGTGGTGTCTGCAGCTTTCTGCTAAAGGAGGAGCCCAGGCTGCTCTGGTGGGAGCCAGAGCTAGAGCCAGAGGGCCCCTTTCTTGAATGCCTGGAATGGGGCAGGAGGATTTGGTTTTGTTGATTTATTCTTGTATGTGCTTGTTACTTATGGACTATGTCACCTATGATGACTGGCTGAGATGCTTATAACGGACTACAGATGCCAGCCAAAGCTGACAGACGAGGAAATGCAGCTAGAGTAAGATGAAGGCAGTTTAAAAGAATCTGGCTCAGGTTGACATAATCTGCCATTAAGATGTGTCCATGGAAAAGGCAAGTGAAATTCTAGTATATCAGGATGGTTACTGCTAGAAGAGATAGGGAAGCATTAGTACTATTATACAAGGTCTTATGGAACTCTTTTACCATTCTGGTTAAAGAAAGATGAATTCAAACTGGAACAGGAATGGGGCGAGTTTACATAGAGGTTCAGGGAGAATGATTTGAAAGAAAACCAAGAAAGCTCAGTTTGTTTAGTCTTTCTAAATGGAGGGCTGAGATTGCTATAAATGTACTCAGAGTAAACAAAGAAGGAGAAATGCTACTTAGGCTAAAAGGACATTGGGACCAGACCCAATGGGTATAAACTAGACATGAATACATTCAGCATGGAAATTTGAAGGTAGTTTCTAACAAGCAGATGAGTGAGTTTCTACTACTGTCTCCCATGAATAGTACTAGAGAGAATTAAAAAAAAAAATCTAGCTTGTTTTAAGATGGTGTTTGATCAATTTATGAAGGGGATTACTGGGGATGGGTGCCTGCGATAGCAGGAAATGATATTCAGCAATCCAGGAGCTCCCTTCTGCTCCTTTATTTGATGGTTTTTAACTAGCCTTTTCAGTGAAGCATTACTAAAATAACTGCAAACATTCTCAGTTAACTCAAGTCCTTGTCTCACTCTAACTTAAATTGGCAAAACCAGCCCAAAGTTAAAAGTTGTGTGCTCTGTGGGAAGATATACAGAAGTCTGTTTGTGCAGTGCCCTCTGGTGACCACTATCAGGAATTTTCCTGAAAACATGTTCCAGCAAGGAAAGTTCAATTTGAGATTGCAGATTAAAAGAACCCAATTATAAAAGTACAAATAGAGACACTTTAAGCAGCAAACGGAGGCACATCTAACAAATAAGAACTATCAAGCTATCAAAATGAGTTGTATTTGTTATTAGGTCTGGGCAAATACTTCAAAACATTATGTAGATTTTTTTGGAACCAATTCACTTTTACCGTGTTTGCATCACACTTGTGTTCACTTTCCACAGCCATTTTAATCAAGCACATTACTGAGCTGAATAGTTGGTCAAACAAACACTGAAGGCTGCAGAATGTTCACATTAAGTGAACTTCAGATTTGAACTGCAAACATTTGAATTGGGAATTTGATTCTAAGAGATACTCTCAGAGCCCCAATAGATGTTATTTAAGAACATAACAAGTGGCATACTGGGTCAGACCAATAGTCCATCTAGTCAAGAGTTCTGCTTCTGACACTAGCAGAAGTGGATGCTGTGGAGGGAGAGCACTAAACCAGATATCTCTATCTCTATCTATGATCTATCCCCTATTTGAGATCCTCCCTGGCCTCCACCATTGTTGGTTTAGAGATGCCAGAGGAAACATCTCCAGTCATTCTGTCCAATAGCCATTAATAGAATTGTCATCCATAAAATTTATCCAGTTCCTTTTTTACCCTGGCTATGCTATCTGCTTTCACCACTTCCTGTGTTCATAAATTCTAATAAGTTAACTATGCACTGTATAAAAAACAAACAAACAAACAAACCACTAAAAATGTGCAGCTATAAGTTCAAAGCCCCTTAGCTGGACCATGACCAAGCTGACAAATAGACATCTTCAATCAAGTGTGGGGGTGACAGGAGTTGCTCCTTGGCTCCCCGTGCCCCAAGGGAGCCTGGGAAGGACTCACTGACAGGCTTACCTATAGGGCTGTGCAAAATTTTGCCGGCTGTTTTGTTTCGACATTGTTTTGACTAGTTTTAAGTTCAAAATGAAGCGAAGGGCTTTGAAACAGCCTCAAAACTAAACGAGGGCAGTTGAAACATTTCAAAAGTTTCGAAACGTTTCAAGTTTTGAAGCTGAATCTGGGCTTCCCACAGGGAAACAAAATAAGGAGAGGAAGGGGAAAGAGGAGGGAAAAGAGGGAGGAAGGACTGCTCTCATATTGACTGTGTAGCTGGACAGTGACTGTGATCCTTCCCTGAGGTCTCTTCCAATCCCAGTGCTCTGGGGGAGGAATGGAAAAACAGCATAAAAGGCAGCATTGTTTGAACTGCCTGCTTTCTGCCTTGGGGTCTGACATTTACTGAGCTATCTTTCAGCACCTCAAGAGCATTAGACAATGAAGGGTACTACTACCACCACTGATTTGATTTCCTACTTGCTAGCCTAGTAAGTGGGATTCCAGAATAACTTTTTCTTTCTTCTAGACCCTTTTATTTTATTATTATATTCATTAATTTATCATTTTCAATTTCATAATTATATTGGATATTATACTATAGAATGTATATAGGAACACAGATACATTTATATATTTTTGTAAAAACAATACACTATAAAACATACCATGAAGCGTGGTAGAAAAAAGCAGCTGGCAAGCCAAACCTTCAGGGACGGGTGGAAGAGGGGGGTAGAGGGAGAGGTGCAAGTTCTGCCCCCCCTTAACTGAGATGTAGCCTCTTTCCTACAACTAGCAGGGATGAGACTTCCACAAGCAGCAAAGAGAGGGGAGCAGTGCCACTGCCACTGTCTGTGCCTGAGACTGCATCCCCTACAAGAGCACCAGCCATAACCCCCACCACCACCATGACAACAAGCAGCAGCACCAGAATGACAGTCTCCTCCACCCCCATTTCACTTCCCATTCTGAGCCTTCCAGTGCCAGAGGAAGAGCTGGATCTGAGTGCCCTAGCAAGGGAAATTCTGGGGAAGGAGGGGGGAATCATCTGAGTTTGTGCTCCACACCCATCAAGTTTCCCCTAGAACCAGGTCTCCTTCCCCAGAAGGCACTTCAGAGGAGGCCAGGTGGAGTTTGCCAAATTATGCAGGCAAGCGGCTCAGCTAAGTCAGCTCCTCCTGTTGCCATGCCTCTGCCTGCTGAGAAGGGGGAAATTGCAGCATCCACGCATGTACCCGCACCCCAGAAGTGAGCAGGTAGTGTGGTCTGGGATCATTTTGATCTGGCAGATGATCCCACATATGCTATCTGCCTGCACTGCAAAGCCAAAACCAGTCGGGGCAATGGAACAAAAACACATGAGCACCACAGGGATGCTGATGCATCTCCACAGGCACCACCCCCTTGCCCTTGCTCCTCCTCAGCCTGGCACCAGTGGGAGCATGCCCAAAGGGAAGTCCCCTTCTCACTCCAAAGCCCCCGTTCCCCCAAAGCAGAGGCAGGCCACCCTCCCCAACAGTGGGGGGAAAGGCGGACAGAAAAAGTGGGGCGCGTTGCAAGGGCAAGCTCAATCACCCAGGGCATTGGGGTCATGCTTGCTGTGGATATCCAGCCTTTTTCCTTAGTTAAGCAGCCAGAGTTCAGGTGGTTCATGGCACTCGTGGCCCCATCCTACCAAGTGCCTGCATGTACCACCTTCAGCAGCATGGTGGTGCCCTCCCTGTATGAGGCACGCTCCTGTATGAGTACTTGAGGGAGGAGCTGCACAAGATAGGTCTGCAGGTGGCCTTATGCTTCACCTCGGACATCTGGAGCAACCGGGGTGAAGATCACGTCTACCTCTCTCTGACAGGACACTGATGCGACCAGTCAGGCCATCGCTGAGCTCTCCTTCAAGCTGAGGTGATGGATGAGTCCCACACGGGAACAAAGATCATGGAGGCCATGAACCGCTTGGTGAAGGGGTGGCTCGTTGGGCAGGGCGAGCTCACCCCCAGGGTCATGGTCACCGACAATGGAGCCAATATGGTCAACACGGTCTGTGATGCCAAATTTGTTGGCATTCACTGTGTGACACACAAGTTCCACCTCATTGTCAGAGACACCTTGGAGGGTGCATCCAAGTGCCCTGATGGAAGATATGTGGAGACGCCAAGCAACGACCGCGCACCAGAATGATAGATTTTTGGTGTGTGCTCAAAGACGACAACAGAACACCACTTGTCTCCAATCTCTTAGGCCTGATCCTCAAAGGATCTATTCTTTCCATCCTTGCTAAGATATATTTCTGTAACTATTCAGTTGGTCTGCCAGTGCCATGTCCTTAGACCACCACCCCTAGCACGTGGCCAGAAAGACGCAGGGCCCTGAGCACATCTAAGCCCCAGGGCTGTGGCTGCCAGGGAGGTTTCTCTTGCAGGTGCTGGAGAAGAAGCTCCTGCAGGAGAGGAAAGAAAGGCTCTGTCCGTTTGGCAGCCTGAGATGCTGCTGGTGCTACTGTGCTAGTATTCACTAAGTTATTTTATTACCTGTTGTCATTTAATGTGGTGGACTGGGCTGAAGCTGTAGGGGAAGAGGCCTCATGGGGGCACACTCCTGTGTCATGTAGAGGCACCAGCACCAGTGAAGATGCACCTTAACACCCACAAAGTGTCACCCATGTCACGAGTTTTGCTTGTCAACAGCCTGAGGCGAAGTATAGAAACCACTGTACCTATCTCCTTGAAAGCTGGCAGGCTTCATGGCCTCAGCAGGAGCTACCATGCCTACAAATTTTCATCCGAATCAGGCAAGAAATTACAAAGTTATAGGCAGTTTCATGCTTCCCCATTACAGCCTATAGGTGAAACATCTTCGACGAAACGAAATGAAACAGCGGTTTCTAAACTAAAAGAAACACTGTGCCGTTGAAACAGAAGTCAAAATGAAACAGTGCCATTTCACACAGTCCTGCTTACCTGATTAGCGGTTGCTCCCATTAACTCTTATTTTAATGGTTGACTATCTGTAGCAAAAAAAGAACACTGAGTGAATGAACTGAAATGTGCTTGAATAAACATTGGAAGTGTGTAATATGACAACTCAACAATTGCTTCCTACACAAGGTTCACCTAGTTGTACTAAATTACATATTACAGCTCAGTCCTGCCTTCAGGTGTGCAATTCCTGCATCCAAGAGAGCTAATCTTTACTCCAAGAAATAGGATGCCCTTCCCCTCCAAATTTCTATGCCAATTTCCCTGTGTGTAAAATGGATATAATTACCCCCTTTTCAGAAGCTGGTTTAATGCTCATGAATGCAAAGCACTACCAGGAGTAAGCTATCATTAATTATTGCTTTATTTAAAGAGTGAAATTCATTCAAAGAGTTGAGAAAGGGGGTCAATCTAATTTTTTAACAATGTTTAAAAGATATCAAAATAGGTCCTTCCACTCAAGAAGAGACTGAGATACAGCAGTATGAGTTGTTTAGTGACCATATCATTTCTTCAGTTTCTGAAAGCAGTAGTAAGTAACACTGACTGGGAAAGCTTTGGCACAATTATTTTCCCATCAGAAAATGCTGTTCTGTTAAATAAACATAATTCTAGGAAAAGATTGAACAAAATATTCACGTGGAGAAAAAATAGATACAAACAAACAAATCAGCAATGTCAAAATGTCCTGATTTTATATTTTTAGAACAAATTTTAATTTTAATTTTGAATAGGCTTTTCATTTCAAATTTTTTTCAATTCTGCATTTTATAATACAAAGTCAAAAGTGAAACTGCATTTTGACCAAATCTGAAACAACCATTAGAATTTATTTCAAAGAATTTCAGAAGGTTCAGATGTTTTATACCAATTCAAAAATCCTACTTGAAATGGCACTGAGTTGCCAAACAGCTATGCAGATTGACAAGCACAGCAGATAGACAGTCTACCAGAAAAATACCCAGATCTCAAAGCAGAGGTTGTAATATATGCAATACATGCACCAGATAGAATACTTAACCCTTTTAATTACCGTATATACTTGAGTACAAGATGAAGTTTCCCCCCACCCCCAATCAGCATGAGGAAAAAAGCCTCTGGTCTTGTATTTGCAAACATGGAATCCTAAATAAATACACTGTCTATCATTAAGCTGCTACCAAATACAGCAAGTGCTCATTAGCAGAAACCAACTATGCAGTTGATTAGATGCAGACAACACCAAGCATGACTGAAAAACACATGGCCTATATTAGGCAAACATGCTGATGGGAACCGTGTGTGTGTGTGTGTCCCTTAAGAGATGCAGTTGCTCCCCGAGGAGAGACCTGGCACAGGGCTTGGAGGTTGGCACCAGGAGAGCCAGAGCTAACCTTGACACCCTTCCCTTGGTGTCAAAAATGCTACATTTGATTTGCTGATGGGAACCTACCACCAAGAGAGGTTAGTGCAGCTCATGTGAATAAAATGTACAGTAGTGCCCATTGAGCACAATTCCCCTCACTGACTCTTTTTAAAGTCATGGTGAGCCACTACATTGAAAACATTTTGACCTTCTCTTCATTTCCACAGTTCAGCTGCACCTTCCTCCCCTCCCCCAATTTCCAATAATTCTTGTTTCTTCACTAGACTTGAATGTCTTGCAAACATCACCAAGTGGGCCACAAAAGTTTACCCAGAATCCCTCTGTCACCCTTGCTCAGCCTGTCACATATGATTAGTGTGGCTCTGACCGCCATAAGGTGGAGCCAGACCAGGTTGCCCTGTGCTTCATTTGCATATATATCTATAATTATTGGAGGATCCCAGGCCTCATGACTAGGGACCTACTTAATTCACGATTTCATGGAAACTGTGAAATTGGGCATTGTCTGTGAAATTTAAAAAACAAAACAACTTACTAAAAATAAAATGCTGGCACCCAGTGGAAGCCAGCAGTCCTCATGGCCACTGTGGCCTGGCCTTGCAGCCCACTGGGAAGGAGCAGGGGAGGGGAGGGGAGCTGCTGGCATGAAGGGCAGCAGCCAAGATGGCACCTGCATCCTCCCCCATGCCTCACTGCTGATTGGCTGAGAGGGCTGCCCTCTGTGCAGCCTTGCCTCTCTCCACCAATCAGTGGCAAAGGCAGGGCCACAACATGGATAGCTCTCTTGACTAATCGGGCGCAAGGGGCAGAGCCACCAGGGCCCCTCAGCCAGTCAGCCGTGTGGGGTGGGCTTGCTGTGAAAAGGTCATGAAACTAGTTCTGCACACCACAAGCAGCCTGTGAGAATCCTTTTTACTCATTGTGACTTAGGTAGATCCCTACTCAAGACAAGGACACCCAGTTCCAGTCATGAGTGGGAGGTTAAATAGCACATGGATCCTTGGTGGGGAGTTGGTATCTGGAGTACAGATAGATATTGAGCAGTGCTAAGCCATGGGGTCACCATGGCTGGAAATACTATCAACTCTGCTGGGGTCCAGCCCAATGAACTATGTAATAAATCATAAGCATTTTCATTTTGGCCACATCTGGAGTACTGTGTTCAGTTTTGGGCCCCCAGCTATAGAAAGGATGTGGACAAATTGGATGGAGTCTACTGGAAGGCAACTAAAACATTGAGGGGGCTGGGACAGATGACTTCTGAGGAGAAGCTGAGGGAACTGGGCTTATTTAATCTAGAGAGGATAACTAAGGGGAAGTTTAATAGCAGCCTTCAAGTACCTAAAGGTGGGTTCAAAAGAAGATGGAACTAGACTGTTCTCAGTGGTGGCAGATGACAGACAAGGAGCAATGGTCTCAAGTTGCAGCAAGGGAAGTTTAGGTTAGATATTAGGAAGAACTTTCTCACTAGGAGGGGAGTAAAACACTGGAACAGGTTACCCAGAGAGGTGGTGGAAGCTCCATCTTTGGAGGTTTAAGACCTGGCTAGACAAAGCTTTGGCTGGGATGATCCAGTTGGGGATGGTCCTTCTTTGAGCAGGGAGTTGGACTAGATGCGACCTCCTGAGGTCCTTTCCAACCTTAATTTTCTATGATTCTAATACCATGCATAATTTGTACTATATACAAGTAGGTACATAAAAGTGCTGCTTAAAAGTGAGTTTATGGAGTACCTGCATTAAAACCTGCAGTAAAAAGGCATCAATTCCAGATGAAGTCAGTCTATGAGCATTAAACACCTGTAGTAACCTGTATGTTTATGTGGAAGTAGGTTTTTTCAAGTTTGCTCTTCACTTCCATATGCTCAGGGAGAAAAGGATCTGATAGTAAGCAAGCGGGGTAGAGGGCCTGCAGAGAGAAGTTGGGGTGGGGAGGCAAAGGCCAAAGGGGTTACCTGACCCTCCCCCCAAGATTTAATTTTCCCTGCTGTAGCAGTGGGTGGGGGACACATTCCAGGTAAACCTCCAATAATTAGCTTCTGTACATGGCCAATTATACAAATATATAAATTTTCCATATGTAGATTCTAATTATTGGGGGGTTGTTCTATATTTAGGATCATTTATAGTCAAATAAATACGGTAACATTAGACACTATACTTAACTTGTAACTTAAACTATAATATAAGTGTATGTGGCTGGCCTAGCCTATATGGGTACATACTACAAGCGTGTCTCTATTCTATTTTGTCTTCTCTTCTTCCCAAATACAACACAATCTGGCAACTTTAGTTCCCACTCTTGATTTCCTAACATCATAACAGAGGGCATCAGTTCCCTTTGGACATCCTTTTGTCCTATAGTCAAGTAGCTTGGCAAAATATATAAATACAGTTCATGGCTGAATATCCCATTATCATCTGCAAGAAAACTGGGTAGAGGTCATAGATTTATATCCCTTTGTGTGTTGTTGGCTCAGTTGCTACATGTATCATTACATGTAGAGCAATTATTAGTCATGCAGTTGAATATTCTCATATCTCAGCTAAGTCATTTTAACTTTTCAAATGCTGAAACCATCCCAGCCCCTCAGTCCTGATTCCAAATGAAGATAGAATTCAGGACAGGAAGTGAAGCAATATCCTGTACTAAACATGGCAACAGTTCCTAGCCTGGCAGCAGTGTCACAAGTTGCAAAAAACCCACCAAAACAACCCACCAAGCCTGTAAATCTATTTTAGCAGGTGGGCAGTGGTATATATTATCAGAGGATTGTTTCTTATATGCCAGTAGATGGAGCTCTTGATTATTAATCATCTCCACACCCACACAAATAAATACTGGTTTCAAATAGAACTTGATAACTATTACTACTGCTACTCATTAGTTAAGTTTCTCATAAGTAGTGTCATTTTCTTCCATCTCAGCTATGATGTTTCAAATAGGGATGGTCCCAGCTTAAAGTAAGGCCTAGACTAAGTGACCTATGATTCTAAAATTTTTTTGCACGGGGAAAATTCAAGTATTACTTATTTTTAACATTGCACATATGTGCTCCAGTTAGAATTTCTTCCTATTGTATTACATCTTCTTAAAGCCTTTAAAAATCTCTATAAAAGAGGGTCAGATTGTCCATCTATACATTACAACACCCATGTTCTTCTTCAGAGGAATCAAAAGAATGCAAGAACAAGCCTTCTGTGCGCAGCAAACTGCTTTCACAATATCATCTGCTTTGAATGAATGAGGAGGCATTTGGATGCTGATTCAGGTGAAGTGCCTGATTAACTTTAGGCATGTGCTGAAGCCTCATTGACATTAATAGAACTTAAGCCTAGTCTTAAAGGTTCATTTAAAGCAAAAGAGCTCTCCAAGTTGGAGTCTAGCAGGATAGTTGCACCATTCAGAAAGGTCAAACACGAACAAGAACCACCACTCACCCCTGGCATGGTTCATGAACAAGAGAAAAAGGTCTTCTTTCCCCCTCCCAACTTGCTATGTGACCAGTCCTAATCTAGTCACTGTGCTGGTTTTATCTAAGATATATTTAATTTGATTTTCTTGCTTTTTGATACCGCTAAGCAATCTTTTCTGTGTTCTAAAATATTTATGTTAGTGTCATACCTTGGAAATTAGTTTACCAACAGAAGTCTACACTTTGTTCTAACCACACACAGAAATTTGTCTAAATATTCCCCAACAAATACATAATGGGTTTGGGAAAAGGAATTTACATTTTTGGAATTTTCCAATTTGTAATGAATTAAGGATGATTGTCTGCAGTCAACATGATGGAGAAATGCCAAGAGAACAAAAAATAATCTCCTGTTCCTTCGTTTTCTTTCCCTTCAATGTACCCACAGCTTTACCCTCCTATTTTTTAATACTTCAAGGTTTTATTACAATGCTTTCACAATACAACAAGGTTTTCAGTTTCTGTTTTCAAAAGAATGCACCAGACATCAGTCAGTGTCAACAAAATGATACACGATAGTCAAGCGGGATTTCTCATATGTTTAGGTCATTAGCTAACGAGACACTGTCAAACTATTTTTTGGTTTCTAAATGTCTTTTAAAATTCCTGACTGCAAATAGCCCTTGGGAGTTTGAAATCTATTTCTTCATTAAACTATTTTCCCCTTTATCCTTCACACACACATTCTATTCCCAAGTATACATACATTTCTCCCTTGTGTCTTAAGTTATAGACAGTGGAGCATTTCCACAGGAAAGCATCCCTTTTTAGGAAAGCACTTAAGTATTAGCATTACTTTAAACACATATGTAAGTTCCACAACTGTTAGTGAACCTTAAGCATGTGTTTAATTAACAGCATAGCACATGTTCAGGCCCTTTTGAATAGGCACTGATTTATGCAGATCTTTAATATTCTTTCCCAAACAAAGGGTATAGTTATTAGCTCCCTTTATTACACAAAGTCCCATTCTCTAAGGCTCTCTCACATTCCCCTTGTGCATCCTGCCTATTGTCAAAGCTCGGTGACTGGCTCAATGGTAGATGACACTTGAACATCACAGAGTTGAGAAGCTGTATGTGTTGCCGCCTCAGTGCTGCTGAGCAAGTACAGGTTGCTGTACTTTCAATATGGCTAATGTTATTTTGTTATTTCTCCAATTTGTTGTCTTCACCCTTTCTGCGGGGCTTTGCATAAAGCCTAGCTGGAAGAACAAACACATTTGCCCCTAATTCATGATATTTTCTTTTTTTTTTTTTTAAATGCAACTCTTAAGCTGATGGTCTTAACATTTCTTTAAAATTGGGACCATGTTTAATTGGTATTTCCATCCTTAATTTTCTGACTACTTTCCAGAAATTGGTTTGTATTACAAGTCCTTTCCGCCACTGGTGAACAATTTCTTCTTCTAGGGTCACAGTCCAATTTTATCTTGTTGTGGGCCATTGTTCATCACTTCCACAATATGTTTGTAATGCTAATAGAAATAACCTGTAGTTATCCATTTTACCAGGACTGTATACCATTTCAGATTACATGCTTCCAGGAGTGATGTGTAGGGGGTGCACGGGCACCCCCTGAGAGTGCCAGTGCACCCCCTACCAGGCCGTGCTCCCTGTTTAGCTGGCAGGCAGGAAGGCAGTCATGAGCACCAGTGCCACCTCTGCGAGCGCCGGCTAGGAAGCAGGGCAGCGAGCAAAAGCTTCCACAAGTGGCTGTGGGACTTTCGGAAGAGGCACGGCCACTTTTATGGTGAGTGAGATCGGCCATGAGGGGACCCACCCCCCCCCGTCAGCAGGATCGGCTGCTGGGGGACCCGCCCCCCAGCTGCTGACTAGCATTGGGGGTGCATGTGCCCCCCCCAACTCAGGAGGCACCAGACACCCATACATGCTTCTATGCCATTTCATTCAGTAGTTTTAAAAAATATGAAACCTAATTGTGTTGTTGACATCTTCTTTATCCTTGTTTTATTTCACCCCTTCTAAATCCATGATTTTCTGTGACTCGTGTTTTGATTTTAATGTACTGATAAGGTAAAACCTTTTGGCGCCCCAACAAATGTTTTTGACTGATCTCAGGCTGTCGTAAAGTTTCCAATGGAATGCTTGACATTTTAAAACTGCTTTAACATGTCTCTGAATTCCTCTCATTCCTCTCATTTCCTTTCTTCCTGCAGTATAATATAATCTGTTCTTTTTGTGTGTCAAGAAATTTAGGTTGAAATTATGGAGTAATTTAGGTAGGCACTGCCCTCCTTCTAGAAAGCCTAGTTATCTGGCATGTTTACATTACTGATCTGAATTACAGATAGGCTTGACAGGAGTAGCTAAGACTTACCATTGCTTGCAGACAGGAGTGGAGGGAAATTATGGAAGGATTTACTCATTCTCACAAATACTGTAAATTGATAGGATAATTAGCTGTAATGGAAGAGGAGCTGATTTATCTTTTAATCAGGCTCTTTTGTCTGATAAAATCTAATATGAAAGAGGACGAGATTTTTAAAAGGCCGAGTAATTTAGGAACACAGTTATTTACAGAGTTGTTGACAAATGGTCTTTGTACTGATTTAACAGTGGGCTTGTTTACTTGAGAAAGTTAAACAAATCAATACACCTAAATCTGGGCAAAAGCCTGGGTGAATACACTGATTTCTGTATCAAAGTAGGATATTACATTTTAGTCAAATTAATTTGTTACTGACTTAAGCTAAACCAAAATAATCCGCTCTTACATTGAAAAAAAAACATTTCCCTTCCTGTTGCACTAGTTTAACTATATTAGGTCAATTTACAGCTTCATTACACTAATACCACCTTTCCAGGAAGTCAGCCCCCTAAGTCAGTCAGAAATCACTCTAGGTAAGAGGTACAACCCAATTATTATGGAAACAATTGTAAAGGTGTTTATACTGGTAGTATGTATTATTTTCATAAACTAGTAGTGCATGGTACCTTGATGCCAACAGCACTATTAACCATCTGAATAGTTTTAAATGACTGAAACTTGAAGATAAAACACAACTGTAAATAGAACATAAAAGCAATGTGAAAGCTGTTTAGATTAGTCCTTTGATATTTTTCAAAGTCCCAGGCAAACAAATGATCACAGGTCCACGTACAATCTTTTCAGAATCTGACAGAATTCATAGATATATTTAAAGAATGATATTCTTTCAAAACATGAAATTGGGAATCAGGAGACTAGGGATCTATCTCCAGATTCACCGGTGTATGGATGGGCAGATCACAGAGGGTCAGATCCTAATTTCCATCATTACATACAGCTCACTGTATCTTAGTTTGAGTAGCACTCTCTTGTTTTCAGCGACTCTTCAGGACATGCACAAATAACTTAGCTCAGGGTAAAAAGGGGAGCAAGTCTTTGCAGCTTATCAGCTGTTCCATAGTAGCTCTGTGCATGCTTCTACCCAATGATAAATGCAACCTAAACCATGATTACTTAGCTGTCAGTGAGAAGCATAAATTATTGTAGCTTGGTTTCTACTTACCACAGAATGAGGGCATTCACATAAATGGTTACAAACAGCAGTCACGTAGTACAGCTCTACCCCTCCCTCCCTGCTTTTACTGCAGAGTTATTCATGTATCCGTATCATGCAGACTTGCCCATAACTCAGTCTAAGGACAAATCCATACCGCTTCCAAGGTTCTCCTGAGCATCCTACTGAGGAACACACTCTGCTCACCAGCATCAAACATGGAAATGAGGTCTTTAAATTACTCTGGGGACCCCCTCTCCCCTGACTGCAGTGGAGCTATTTTAGACATATCTGAGAGCAAGGCCTATGTAACCACAGGCAGTAACAAAGGCTTCCCCCACCCCCATGTAACCACTTTCGACATACTGGTCACATGGGGGGGGGGGGGGGGAAGAGGGGGGGGGGGGGGCCGGA
>NW_005842147.1:562877-570288 GCF_000455745.1 Alligator sinensis | reverse complement strand
CCAGGCTGAGGAAAGCCACTTGGTGTGTGCTCTTCCTGGACTAAATGAATAGTAAAGAAGCCAGGAGCTGGCATGCATGCAAGAAAGCCAGCCAGTAAAGATGTAAAATTGAGGAGTGGGGGGGGGGGGGGGGGGGGGAAGAAGAGGAGGGGGAGCCTGCAGAGCCCTGAGGTATAAAACCCCAGCAAGGCATGGGCTGGGGAAGGGCTCCCCATCTCCTCAACTGCTGTGGTGGGGAGTACCTCCTCCCAGAGCTGGTCACCCATCCACTGGACCCACAGCCTCACTCCTCCTGCCTGTCAGTGGGCTGGGAGTCATAGAAAATATGGGTTGGAAAGGACCTCAGGAGGTCATATCTAGTCCAACCCCCTGCTCAAAGCAAGACCATCCCCAGCTAGATCATCCCAGCCAAGGCTTTGTCTACCCAGGTCTTAAAAGCCCCCAAGGATGGAGAGTTCACAACCTCTCTGGGTAACCTGTTCCAGTGTTTTACTCCCCTCCTAGTGAGGAAATTCTTCCTAATATCCACCCTAAACTTCCCTTGCTGCAACTTGAGACCATTGCTCCTTGTTCGGTCATCTGCCACCACTGAGAACAGTCTAGCTCCATCCTCTTTTGCACCCCCTTCAGGTAGATGAAGGCTGCTTTCAAATCCCCTCTCAGTCTTTTCTGCTCCAGACTAAATACACCCAGTTCCCTCAGCCTCTCCTCATAAAAGTTATGTGCCGCAGCCCCCTCACCATGTTTGTTGCCCTCCACTGGGATCTCTCCAATTTGTCCAAAATCTTTCTTTAGTGGGAGACCCAAAACTGGGCACAGTACTCCAGATTTGCCTCACAAGTGCTGAATAGAGGGGAATAATCACTTCCTTTGACCTGCTGGCAACACTCCTACCAATGTGGCTCAGTATGTGGTTAGCCTTCCCGGCAACAAGGGCACACTGTTGGCTCATTCAGCTTATTGTCCACTGTAACCCCCAGATCCTTTTCTGCCCAGCCAGTCAACCCTCAGCCTGTACTGGTACATGGGACTGTTCCGTCCTAAGTGCAGGACTTTGCACTTGTCCTTGATGAACCTTATGAGATTTATTTTGGCCCAATCCTCCAATTTGTCTAGGCCACTTTGAATCCTAGCCCTGCCCTTCAGTATATCTACTACTCTCCCCAGCTTGGAGTCATTTGCAAACTTGCTGAGGGTACACTCTGTGCCATCTTCCAGGTCATTGATGATGACATTGAACAACACTGGCCCCAGGACCGACCTCTGGGGCACTCCACTTGATACCAGCAACCAAGTAGACATCGAGCCATTGATCACTACACTGTGCGCCTGATACTCTAGCCAGTTTTCTATCCACCTTACAGTCCGTTCATCCAGCCCATACTATCTTAGCTTGCCTGCAAGAATGTTGTTGGAGACTGTATCAGAAGCTTTGTTATAATAAAAAAAAATAAAAAATCAAGGTATACCACATTCACTGGTCTCTCCACATCCACAGAGCCAGTCATCTCATCATAGAAGGCAATCAGGATGGTTAGGCATGACTTGCCCCTGGGAAATCCACGCCAACTGTTCCTAATGACCGTTTTCTCCTCCAAGTGCTTAGAAATGGATTCCTTGAGAATCTGTTCCATGATTTTTCCAGGGACTGAGGCGAGGCCAACTGGTCTGTAGTTCCCTGGATCCTCCTTTTCCCCTTCCTTAAAGATGTTTGCCCTCTTCCTGTCATCTGGGACCTCTCCCGATAGCCAAGAGTTTTCAGTGATGGCTAGCCGCTCTGCAATCACATCTGCTAACTCCCTCAGCACCCCCAGGTACATGCCATCCAGCCCCATGGACTGGATGTCCAGGTTTTCTAAATAGTCCCTGACCTGTTCTTTCACCACTGTTTGCCCCTCCTCCTTCCTAAACTGTGCTGCCAGGTGCAGTAGTCTGGGAGCTGACCTGGCCTGTGAAGACCGAGGTGAAAAAGGCATTGAGTACTTCAGCCTTTTCTGCATTCTCTCTCACTAGGTTGCCTTCCCCATTCAGTAAGGAACCCACAATTTCCCTCATCTTCCTCTTGTTACTGACGTACCTGTAGAAACCCTTCTTGCTACCCATCGCATCCCTTGCTAGCTGCAACTCCAATGGCGCTTTGCCCTTCCTGTCCTCATCCCTGTAAGCCCAAGCAATACTCTTATACTCCTCCCTAGTTGTTTGTCCAAGTTTCCACTTCTTGTAAGCTTCTTTTTTTGATTTATTTGACTAAAGAGTTCCTTGCTAAGCCAAGCTGGTCTGGGCCAGTTCAGCCAGTTCTCCGGGACTCCTTTCCCCCTCAGACTGGCTTCCCAGGGGATCCTGCCTGTTAGTTCCCTGAGCAAGTTGAAGTCTGCTTTTCTGAAGTCCTAGGTCCTGCTGACTTTCCTTCCTTTCCTCAGGATCCTGAACTCAAATCATCTTGTGGTCACTACTGCCCAAGTTGCCATCTACTAGTACATTCCTCGCCAATTCTCCCCTGTTTGTGAGTAGCAGGGCACGAAGAGCATGGCTTCTAGTTGGCTGCTCCAGCACTTGCAGGAGGAAGTTGTCCCCAACACTCTCCAAGAACTTGCTGAATTGCCTGCGCACTGCTGTATTGCCCTCCCAGTGGATGTCAGGGTGACTGAAGTCCCCCATGAGAACCAGAGCCTGTGATTGGGAAACTTCTAGTACCTGTTTGAAGAAAGCCTCATCCACCACTTCCTCCTGGTCTGATGGTCTATAGCAGACACGACCCACCATGACATCATCCTTGTTGCCCTCTCCTTTGATCCTAACCCAGAGACTTTCAAAAGGCCCATCGCCAGTTTCATACTGAAGCTCTGAGGAATCATATGGCTCTTTTACATAAAGTGCAACTCCTCCTCTTCTCCCCTGCCTGTCCTTCCTGAACAGTTTGTACCCATCCATGACAGTGCTCCAGTCATGCAAAATATCCCACCAAAGTCTCTGTTATTGCAATCACATCATAGTGCCATGACTGTGCAAGGACTTCCAATTCTTCCTGCTGTTTTTCGAGGCTCCATGCATTCGTGTGCAGGAACCTGAGGTAACTAGTTGACTGCCCCGATTACTCCGGAAGAAGAATGAGAACACCTCCCCTGTTGCCCCCTCCTTGCTTTTCCTACAGATCATCCACTTCCCCATTTACCTTATAGCTTTGGTCCATTCCCTGGCAACATAGCGAGTCTGTTTGTGAAGAAGCTCCTTCCTCTCTTCATCAGGTGGATCCCGTCTCTTTCCAGCAATCCTTATTCTTGGAACATCACCCCATAGTCATAGAAGCCAGTGCCTTGCTGGTGACACCACCTGTGCAGCCAGGCATTGATCTGCATAATGCACCCGTTCCTGCCTGGGCCCTTTCCCTTGATCAGAAGGACTGAAGAGAATACCACCCGAGTCCCCATCCCCTTCACCCTTGTACCCAGAGCCCTGTAGTCACTTTTGATCTGTTCAAGGTCTCCCCTGGCAGTATCATTGGTGCCCATGTGGATGAGAAGCATGGGGTAGCAGTCAGAGGGCCGGATGAGTCTTGGTAATCTTTCTGTGACATCTTGGGCTCTGGGCAAGCAGCAGACTTACCAAGACAACACGTCAGGTTGGCAAGTGGATCCCCCCATGCCCTGCAGAATGGAGTCTCCAACCACCACCACCACCCATCACTTCTTCTTGGTGGTGGTTGTCTCAATCCTTCCCACCTTGGGGACGCCTGGCCTGTCCTCCTCCACCAGTGGAACATGCTCCTTGCCCTCTGCTGCTAGGGCTCCTTATCTACTCTCCAGACGAACTGCTGCAGATGGAGATAAAGATTTCTGCTTGTTGCCAGAGGTCACAAGCTTCCAGCTTCCTGGGAGTCCATGTCCTCGCCTTTCTAGAGTGCTGCCTCAGTAGTTCTTCCTCCACAGTCCCGGAGCTCTCCTCCAGCATCAAAATAAATGAACTCCTCATGGAAGATGATACTTTGGAGCCTCACCACGTCCTCCTGTAGCTCTCTTGCCTGTTCCCTGAGAGATACCACCAGGAGGCACCGCTCACATCACAGGCACTCCCTGACCTGGCCATCTCTGGGAGGAACCTGCAAGCCCCAGTCCCACAGCACCAAACCAGGACCTGGGTGGAAGCCTCGATGGTGAGCAGTCCTGCCTGGACAGAAACCTCATAGGTGCAAGCAGAGGCAGTGGTTCTGGCATTGCGATGTCCTCCAGTTATGTACCTGGGTCTCTTAATCTGCCTCTTTGCTCTTACTGCCCTTCTTCCAAGCACACTTTCCCTAGTGAACTCGCCAGGAAGCTGGCCTGTTTATTGCTTCTTGGCCCCAAACGGTTCCTTTTTCCCTGCTTTCTCACACCAAACTGAAAGGCTGTCCCCTCAAATGTGGGGGAGGGGAGGGGCAACAAACTGGCCCGCAAATTGACCAGCACAACTGCCTGCAAACTGCTTGCCCTGTTTGCTGTCCCTGTTCTCTGGCTCCCTGGTCACTTGGGGAATCACCTTTTATATCATCTACAAGTCCACACCCTTAGCACTAATCTGGTTAGGAGATGCACAAAATGGAGCTTATTTTTCACTGCCAGGACCCCTTTCAAGAGCCCTGATTAAATAAGATGAAAGTTTGGTTTCATCCTTCCTGGCTGGACCTGTGCTTGCATATTCCGCATGTATTTACATTGTGTGAATATAACAAGAGAAAATTAATGATGATTTTGACCTCAGCCTATAGCATTGCAATAGCCTGATTCCAGCAATGATGGCTTGCACATAGTCCAGTGCAAAATAGTCTGTATTGTAACTATTTTAGGATTTTTTTCCTCACTGTATCATCTGCTTTGACCCTGTCCTAGTAAGAATCTAGTGACTTGGTAATGTTCACTCTGGACACCCTCTTTCTTGCATCCTGTTCATTCAGCCAGGAAGTAGAAACAATACTGTGTCATTAAGGTGAGCAATCCCCAGGAGATGAACAGACCTAATAAATATACACAGTGAACACAATTTGCAAACAAGCCACAAGCTGAAATACATTTTCTTAAAGCATTTGTTGAATGACTCTGAATAAACCTATTTTTGTAAAGAAACAACTCTCCAAGGATAATAAAAAGACTGAAACTTATTCAATAAATTCTCTCTTACAAATGCATTCTACTTCTGTAGCTAATGTCATAACTAAACTGGTTGTTGGTGATCAGATATCTGGAGTCTTATCCCTAAATAATCTTTGAAGTTGAAGTAACAGGATGGCTTTTGAGCAAGCATTGCAGACTGGAAAACAGGTAGCTAAAGCTGGAGGTCCCTGACCTGTTAATGCAAGGGAAGAAGTGAAGGAGAGTGTCCAAGGAATACATAACTGGACTCCCCTAGGCTTTCATTATTTGGTTTTAAAGTCCCAAGAACAGATCGAATTTCATTTACTTAAACTATAGAGAGAAAGTGTCTCATCACTTATCCCTTGTCAAAGTGAGCCAGAGAAGGGAACTACCTGACAGTTTGGTCCTTTAGTATGTGTATATGTTCCTCTGTTCACCTCCTATCTTGAAAAAAACAACTCGATGGATTTGTAACACAAAGTAGTGGTTCACATTTGCTCAGACTTGCTACCCTTTAGGGGACAGAACTCCAATACACTGGAACATTAGAGGATGAGATTCTATGCAGTGATAAATTGAAAGAAGTACAGTAATAATAATCTAAAATGATCCTTTGGTCATCTAGTTGTAGTGAAAAATCAATATAGATTCACCAAGTATATAATGAGATAAAACATTACAGAAGTAGTATGACTGGCAGAGCTAATACCACTGTGTTACCAACATAAAATCGACTGAAAAGGCATTGAAGTCAGTTTAGGTTTTGCCAACATAAGCTCCGGCACAGAGCAGCCTAGGCAGAATGTCTGCCTGGAGAGGAAACTACAGAGACGAGAAGTTGCTACAAACTTTCTTATCCAGAAGTACCAAAGGAAGCCAATGCTGTTCAAAAACTGGTTTTAGCTGAACATTTCAGGTCAGTCAGGTTGCAATGCTTTAGCACCACCTCTTAACAGCCTTCTCTGCCAGGACTTCTGTGAAGCACTGCCCGTAACTTAGTTGTCCATTCTTTATTTGCCCAAATCTATCCCCTCCTCAAAAGCACTCAACAGACCGATTTGATCACTGTATGGTTCAGCCTGACCAGCATAACTTAATGACCCCTACCCCCTCTCCCCTTCCCGTGCCCCGAGTGAAGCCCTTCCTTCCCCTCAGCTGTAGTGAGCATGTTTGTGCCACCTTCCCTAAATCTGGCCCTAGATGCCAAGGGATAATTTTCCTCAAACAGTGAAAAGTCTCAAAAGGCATATTAAAAAACCCCCAAAAAAGAAGAAAAGAAAGACACATAATGAAATGTGCATATTCCTGTGTTGTGGTTAAAAGAAAGCTACACATGATTTGGTGAATATTTTATGCTATTCCTATAGTTCTCTAGATGTGGCAGACTTGATTAGTTTTCCTTGTACATTTTAGTTCTGCTCACTGAATGTTATTTACAGTACCTGCTACTTTCACTATTATTTTGATTATGCAGTTGGATATATTCACAGGGGTTGGAAAAACAAAAACAAACCCAAAACCCAAAACAACCAAACAAATAAAAACAAACCCAACCCAGTGCAGAGATCCAGAACCGTGCACCATTCCTTTCCCATAGTCAATTAGGATTTTACTATTGGATGGTACAGGCTGGGGCTGGTGGTCTGGACCCAGCTGAATTTCACACACTGTGTAAAACGAACCTCAAGGTACTCTATCGATAATAATGACCAAAACAGTAATCTTCTAAAAGCTAATCTCTAGATGTTCCCATATTTCATGTTCTTGTGCTTTATAAGAGAGAATATCTTTTTAAAGGAAGTCTTACATCTAAGGCAAATTTGTCAAAAGTCCTCTCACCAGCCCAGCAACCCACAGTTCTAGCATGGGTAAGGCACATAATTTTTTATAGCTGATCACACACAAGAGTGGGGCATGGCTACTAGGGCTGTGCAAAGCTTTGGTCACTGATTTGATTTGGAGGAGATTTGGCCCGATTCGGCGGCCACATCTTCGAATCCCAATCAAATCAGGAGGCCCATTAATCTCTCCAAGTTGAATCGGAAGCCTCCGATTCGATTTGGAAAGATTTGATAATTCGGACATAGACACAGCTTTATATGTTTTTTCTACATACTTTAAGGTACCAGGCACAGCTTGTGAATGCTGAGATGGTGGGACGGATGGAGCATCCCACGGGAGCGTGGCGGGGGATCCCCAGCACACTTGGCAGCAGACCCAGAAATGGACCACAAGCACTTCCGGTCCACTTCTGGGTCCACTGCAGAGTGCGTGGGGGACCCCCACCCCCCCGCTCCGCGACCGAT
>NW_005842147.1:514176-562799 GCF_000455745.1 Alligator sinensis | reverse complement strand
AGGCGGGTTTTTGGAGGGGGGGGGGGGGGGGGGGGGGAGCAGGGGCACCAGCCCTGGGTGCCGACTATGGAGCGGGGTCTAAAAGGAGCAGCTGCTGCCGAACCAGTGCTGCCATTGGCAATGGCAACCTAGGGAGCAGAACTGCCCAGCTATGCCTCTGGCTGTTAGCTAAAATTCAGAGCAAGGCTTGAATTTTTGGATCTGGATCCACAGTGAAGCACCTTATGTGTGCTGCTTCCATGCTGCTACGTGCAAAATGTACATGACTACACCTGCATGCGTATAACTGCCGGTCTGCACGCAAACAAGGAGAGAGATTGTGCAAACAGACAAGTAGGCAGCTTCCATTTGCATGGGCAATTAACGATTCTGTATGTAAAATTGTTCTATTTGCACCTGCAAACGTTGTAATCACTTATGCATATCTGCATTGACTAAGGGAGTCTTTTAGTCAAAGCATGAAGTTAACACATTGACAGCTTAGGAGTCAGGCTTGAAGTTATCTGTTCATCAACACAGGTAGAGCACAAGGAACAAACTTCCTTGTCAGTCTCAGAAGTGATCTAGAAGGACTTCTCAACAGGTACATAGTTGAATATTTTTTACCAGTAGCAAAGAACCCTGCAAATGCACTCTGTTTACTGCTTACCAGTACTTGTTCAGCTACAGTTTGAGAAGCTTTTGTACTTCTGCTTCTAAGGAAGCTTGTGTGTGTGTGTGTGTGTGTATGTGTATATACACATAAATCAAAATCTCCATAGAACTGATCTCTTTACCTCCCAGTCTGCTTTCCACAACTCTGTTCCAAAAAGACAGTGGGCTGTAAGTTGCTTTAATCATGCTAGCCCTGTTAAATCTGTTAAAGCTCAGACAAACATGATGTCAACTCCAGACACAGCAGGGCACTTGCAGGAGATTAAATTTCTTTAAATTACAAAAACACTCCCTTTACAAGAAGCACCAGACCTTTAAAGTCCATGTTTTAAAATGCAGGTCAACCTTAATTTTTTTTTTCACTCTTTACTTAGAACAACCGTGCTAGCTTGGTTGACCTTAGAGTGCAGTACAAATGTCTGACGTAGTATTGCTGCCTGGACATTAAGTCTCCTTTAATGAAAGCCTCTCCTGACATTTTGATCTTGGCCAGCATTAAAAGTTATGAGGCTCTTCAAATGTCTGTATGCAGAATTTTATGGGAGATGAGAATAATCATCATACTTATTGGAATTTCATTTACAAAAGCATAAATGTATTCTTCTTCATGCTCTTTTTCAACAGGCACACAGATCAGTACTGTCCCAGATACTAATGGTATGACCTAGAAAAGCATTTGCTACTTATGCCCAAACTTGGTGAAAACAAAATATTGGATAGACCTTGAACGGCCTATGAGGATAGATCCTGAAAGGGCAATAAAAATATCATAGTTTTAAATTTAAGGACCTGCTATCCATGACAGGGAAGTTTGTTCTTCTTAGCTAAGCTCCAGGTTACTTTGATGTTTGATCTAATGGATTTTCAGGAAGTTACCATGATCTTTGTTCAGCCTAATCTTCATGTTTGTTTCAGCAATAATCATATCCATACAAGCTTAGTTATCTCTTGCGGGTTGCAGTCTAGATGTACTGCACACTAAAATGAAAGAGAAAGCTTTGTTCTTGAAGGTATCAGGGCCAGGTCCTGCCAGTTTTAGGAATAAGTTCCATTAGTTCCATCCACCCTGGGCGCATCAACATGAGATGCTTAACTCAAGATTAGAGCAAGTTACTGCAAAGTAAGCATCACTGTCTATACATTCAGATGCTTACTGTGCAGTAATTTGCTCTAATTGAGTAAATTTGCTACCTGTAAATACAAGCAGCAAATTTACTTGCGAGTAATTATTGTGCAGTAGAGCACGTGTAGATGACTGGCTGGGAGCAAATGTGCTCCTGGTCAGCTGTGCAGCAAGGGGCAGGAGATTGCTCCCTATCCCTGGGAGATTCCTACTATCTGGTTGGGCTCCACCACTGGAGCCAAGGTGGGGATAATGTCCCCCTGTCCTGCAG
Organism: Alligator sinensis; assembly: GCF_000455745.1. NCBI lineage: Eukaryota > Metazoa > Chordata > Crocodylia > Alligatoridae > Alligator > Alligator sinensis. The sequence continues at coordinate 560,751 of NW_005842147.1, read as the reverse complement.
CAGGAAGCTCCCAGCCCCCACTCCACGATCAGGGTTGTGGGGGTGGTGCTGGGAGATTTAATTTTTAGAATTACTCTAGAGTAAACCCACCCCAAAGCATTTGCACATGTAGATGTGCCCATTGTATAGTAAAGTTCCTATGAAGTACACCAAGATGGAGATTTGTTGCGTGTCAGCTGCTCTACCCAGTAACTCGGAAACAGCTGATACACTGCAAATCCTTGCTTATTTACCTCACAGGAATTGGTTAGCGTCCATGCCCTGGACTGGCAAAAATTGATCTTTTAATTTGCAAGTGTGGGTTTTTATTTTTACATCATTGCTCCCTAACATGCTTTAAGGCAACATAATAATACACCTACAACTTTTCAGACACCTTGGTAGGAAAGTATGCTCTTGTTTCCATTCTGAAGGACACTGGTCTTTAGTGATGATCTTTCTCTTCCTTTAAACAGCTGGAAAAATATTTTTTGCAAAGAATCATTTGCTTTTGGTGAGAACATTAAGCTTACTCAAGCAACGTCTGTAGAAGAGTCTAGTCATGTTCAAACTCAGTCGCCCTCAGCTTGTTTGTAAATAAAATGCTGTCCCATCACTTCAAAAGGTAAAATTCAGCCTTCTGTAAAGGGCCCATTGCAGGGCTATGTAACATTTAAATCTCATGCAAGTCCTTGGAACAAGGACTTAAAAAGGCAAACAAGTCATGCACAAACTTTACACGTAGCTCTCTGAATTTCACCTTATTTGAAAATTGCTTAGAGAAAAAATGAGTGCCCAAAGCGGGCCCCAGTTAATGCATCAATTGCGGGGGTTGCTACTTTGGGGACTTCACTCACAACAGGTTGAGGCTTTTTTCAGCAGGTTTATGATCCTATAGAAGGTTTCTCGTTAGCTTCAAAAATAACTTCCCTTAGAAGTGCTCTTTGGTCAGGTGTCAAATGCATAGCAAATAAGCAGTTCTCTGACAGAATTGCACTGACCTGGCTACTGATGACAAAGTATCCCTAAGTCTACAGCTGGGCAGTACCAGCTGGGCATTAATTATATTGGGCAGTACCTCTGTTTACCTACAACTGCGGATGGATTTGATAGTGTCTTCAATTTGTATTCCAAAGCTGTTCATGATCTCCATGTCTCAGACTAGACCACCGACTGCGGTGCCATATCTGTTTCAACCCATTTTCCTTTGACTCTCTCTCTATTCCAAACACATGCAAACAGAAGATTGGAAAAAATCTGTCAATTTTAGAGGACAGAAGCAAGTGTGAAAAAGTTTATATTCTGCCATATGAGTCCTGTATTATTATTCATAGAGCAAAAGTGCTATGGTCACTTCTGCCAGGGTGGACTTTGGTTAAAGAAATAATTTTGTTTTGTGTTTTGATACAATCACTGAAGAAATCAGGGGGATTTCCTTTACAGAAACCTCTTAGTAAAGTGATAAATAAAACTTAGTTATAAGTGTAAACACGTTTCTAGCTTAAGAGCTCATTGTAAATGCTGTTGAAGAAACACTGCCTTTCACTGATAAGCAAGCTACTAATGGTATTGTCATTAAAATGCAGGTGCCTGAAAATGGTGTCTTTTCATGGATTTTAGTGTTGTTTGGTTCACAAAGCAGTATGTTAGCTGAGTTAGTTAACTAAGATTAAGTTCATTGGGAAAGTCCAGTGTGATCTGACTACACAAGTTGGTAATACCTGAACCTATGGATATTTCTAGCACTGGCAAGTGCTGCTTTCCAAGGATGCTAATTTCTGCCCGTAAATTAACTTTGAGGTCTGACTGCTCTCTGTCATTTGCTGTGTCCTACAGAGCCCAAGGACATAATGAAGAATGTGCATTCTAAGGAAAAATAAAAGTAAATAAATGTATACAGTGCCTTTCATCCCAAAGGATATTGGACCATTAAACAGCAACACTGAACTGCTATACAAAACATGTTGGTGGGAATCTCTCTCTCAAAGGAATATGCTTTGGAGCAATTGAGATATTTACACATTCACTACTGTAGAACTCTGCAAGGAGATACAGTCCACTCTACTTATCTGATGCCCATCTACTCAGCTGGTCCCAGGATAACCCTTTGCCAATCAGTATAAGGAAACCACAGGTAGTGAGAATAGTTTTGCCTTTTTTGGATGGACATTGCAGACTGCAAAACAGGTAGCTAAAGCTGGAGGTCCCAGACCTGTTTATTGCAAGAGAAGACCTGAAAGAAATAGTGTCCAAGGAATACATATAACTGGACTCCCCTAGGCTTTCATTACTCAGGTCTTAAAACCTCAACAACAACAGATCACATTTCATTTGCTTAAAATATAAAGAGAAAATGTCTTGTCACTTATCCCTTGTCAGACTGAACACAGAGCAGTGTTAGTCTGTGTTCATGTCTGCCTGTCCACCTTATATCTGAAAAAAAACAAAACAAAAAACTTGATGGATTTTCACTATAAAGCAGTGGTCCACATTCTCTCAGAATTGCTCCCTTTTAGGGGAAAGAACTCTGGAACAACGGACTCTTAGAGGAACTTGCTTTTAAACCTCCTAAATACTTCCTCTGGTGCAGTGTGCTCTCAGCTTCTATTCAATTTAATGGGAGTTACTGGAGCTCACAACCTGGCAAGATTTCCTCCTTTGTAAAGGTCCAAAGAGAATGAGTGGATATGGTGAGGCCTCGTTGTGAGAGGGGAACTTAGTACATTGGATCCCAACAGGCAATTTTTGCACTTCTTTGAAATTTATGTTATGAAAGACCAGAACTGCCCTCTGTTTGCTTCACAAACCAATTCTCCCCAAACTAAAACTTGGTTATAACCAGAAATTGAAACTTCAAACCATCTCAAAGCATTTCCTAACTCCAATCTCTAAGAGGCGCACTCAAGTCTTAATGATGGTGCATTTCTTGTCCCATCACGAACTGCAGGTCAATGTTATTATAGACCTGGCAGGGGCTGCAGAGCATCTTTCAGCCATAGGCTAATGTGTGAAAAACACAGCAACTGCCAGTTGATGGGTGTCAGGGACTGTTAACAGAAGAAATAGGCACCATGTAGTTAGGCAATAATTGTTCTTGACCACCTGGAATGGTGAGATAGTGAGTACATGGACGAAGTATTACTTTTTTCTGTCTCAAGGAGATGGAAATCTTTGGAATCAAAGGAGGAGTCTGAGCTCCAATGCCAGTAAAATCCTCATCCAGCTGTTGGTGTTTAACACCACCACCTAAGTTGCACCACTGGAGCAGGCTACAGTGGTGGCCTCTTGTCTCCAAGTTAAGATTGATCCTTTGATCTGAAGGAAGTGTCAGTTCTGTGCCCTGTCAGCAGCCACTCTTTGTGATGGATTACAGCTGCTGCTCCTTCTGTGCTAACAAGAAAGTGTTATTACACACCTCATATCATTTTTTTTCTTCTGGTTTTGTCCTATTCAGAAAGCAACCAGATGATATAAATTTTGCCTCCAGTGATACTTATTTTAAAATCAAAGCAACACTGTTGACTTCAAGTATTTGCTCCATTGTACGGTAGATCAAGATGGAGGTGAGGGGAAGGAGGAAATGGTTGGACTGGATTCTATACTCACATCATTTTTGCCTGGTACAATTCCTTTGATGAACATAGAGTTACTCCCAATTTAAGTTGGTGAGAGTGAGCATGTCTACATGGGACACTGACTGCTCAGTAGCCTGATACAACTGCACAGTAATGTTGTGCAGCAAAAACTGTGCCGAGACGCTACTGCACAGTACTGTCACTTATTTAAAAGGCATTCACTGGTGCTACTGTGCAGTAACTCTGGTTACTGAGCATTTATTTAGTACTTGCTTATACAAGTACTAAATAAAATGTGCAGTAACCACCGTGCAATAGAGTCTCGGGGAAACGTGCCCAGTGGAGAGTGAAGCCTAGTTTGTTAGAGCTATGCTGGTCACAGGTAAATAGTGAGAAGATTTTTAATGCATCCCAGTATGCTATTAGCACTGTTGACTACAGCATCACACTAGCGGCTCATGTTAATCCTGTGATCAACCATAACCCCAAGGTCCCTTTCAGCCGTCGCACTGGCCAGGACATCTCCTCCTAACCTATATTCATGTCACTGGTTACTTCTCACCAGGTGAAGCATTCTGCATTTATCCTTATTGAACTGCATCCAGTTCTGCTCCACCCACCTTTTGAGCTTGTCCAGGTCAGCTTGGATCCGCAACCTATCCCCTAGCATGACCACTTTTCCCCATAACTTAGTATCATCCACAAACTTGGCCAGCATGCTTTCCACATTCTCATCGAAATTATTGATGAAGATGCTGAACAGCACAGGGCCAAGAATTGAACCCTGCAGGACACCACTGGCCACCTCCCTCCAAGATGATATAGACCCATTCACAAACGGTCTCTGGGTTTGACCCCTTAGTCCAGCATTTCCCAACCTTTTGGTTCCGGCGGCACCCGGGCCTCTCCTATCTCATGTCACACCGGCTGAATGTGGAGTGGAGGGAGTACGGGGTGGGTGGGAATGGCATGGCCATGGACCCTGTTTTGCTGACTTCCTTTTCCATCAGCAGAACAGTTTCACAGATAAATTCAACCTAAATCAAGTTGAACTCATGAAGCAGCATTTCAAATGCACTCAGTACCAGTCTTATTGCTGGATGGGAAAGACAGTACTAACCATTTTAGCCTGACTTCTTGATCCTAAAGAATACAACCTATATGTCCCTGACTTGAGTGATTTTGCAATATTTACTCTGAGTCGCACTGAAGTAAAATAGAGGTTGAACTAAAGTTAATAGGACCACACATGAGAAAAAGGACTATTCAAGTGAGTGATGAGGATACAGTGATTTTTTTTTTTTAATATCTCTGACATCACTATTGTTATTTAGTAATCATCAACAGGGTATTTGAGACTATTCCACACACACAAAAACTTAATTCTGTAATTCATGTTCACTCCAAGGCCTTACTCTGAGGCAGTGTTCATTACTTCAATTCTTTATGGGGTCCAAAAGGTCGTGCTGAAAGAGCAAGGTTCTACACAGATGAATAAAAATGCTAGAATCACATCTAAAGGCAGACTGCTGTCAAGAAGTCTCATCTAAATATACAGAGGCAAAATTTTCTTAGGGCAATTATCTTTTATTGAACCAACTGTGTTAACCGGCATTTTTGTAACCGAAATACTCTATTAACTGGAATTTCTGGCTGGCTGGACCCCCCTCACTTCACATCCGGCCAAAAACCCCTGCCTCAGGTAACTGGAATTTCTAGATAACCAGCACCCCCAGCTCCTTTCCCCACTCATGCTGGATAACAAAGCTTTTACTGTATGTAGCTGAGATAAAGTTACACATGCTTTTAACTACAAGACATTATTCCTCAGGTCTCTCAAAGATATAATCTTAATAAATCCTTGTGTCATTGCAGCTTCATCATTCTAACACTAAATCCATAGCTGAGATCAGACAGGGAAAGATTCATTTGAGCTGTCTGCTGTAGGTAAGATCTTAATGGTATCAACTGGTTTTAAATTCTACCTCCCTCCCTGGGTAAAATAGTTGAATATTTTAAGCTGCAGTTTTCCATTAATTTTCAGTTGCTTCATGAAGGTATAGGCTTTGCTAATCTTTTGCTAAATAAAACCTAGTGAACTAAGTCATGTTTAAAGTTAGCATCACATTCATCAGACAGGGCTATTGACACCTGCCACCTGTTACATGAGAGTTGCAAAACAACCTTCTAACTGCAGTAACTATAAACCCTGGTGAGGATGGTGGGGAAATGACTGGGGGTGGGGAGCATAGACATTAAACCATCCTACATCTGTTATTTCCATTATGAGTGGCATCAGTCAGCACTTTAAGAGAAAAGAAAGCAAGGAGGTAGTCTCTTCAAGGCCATCAGACAATTAAAAGAACTTCAAACTCCAGTGGATGGCTTATGTGAACATTTCTCCACAGAGACAATCCTTGTTCCCTACTCTTCCTGTGGTGTGTGCCTTCAAAGGAAAAATAAGTAAATAAATCAAAGAAAAATCACAACTATGCAGCGTTGTGCACCGGGCAGTTTAACTCCCAAATGAGCTCATTTGTAAAACTTAGGCCGATTGGAGACACAAGGGAAATGGCACTGCAAACAGGAAACTTAGTTGAAGGCTGTCTTGCAATACATTGTTTTCTTTGGAGAAAGAAAAAAGTAGTAGAGCCCTTTATCTCTGTTTATGGACCTTAAACATTGGCTCCCTGACTGTGCTTTGCAGAAGTGCAAGAAGCTACAACTAATAATATAAATTTGGGTGGGTGAGAAGGGCAACAGTCCTGGGTACTGATTTAGTGGGGAACCCACATTGCAGGGGCTGCTGCAGCCAATGTGTGGGGAGCCTGTGCCCACCACAGCTACAACAGCCTGATCCCACAGCCGTAACAGAAGCAGAAGCTATTTTTTTTAAATAAAAACTAAAGAAAAAGGGGTGGGAGTAGGCATGTTTGGTTTCAAAGCATTATTTGCAAATGAAAACCCTCAAATCATTTCATTTAGTAAATGTCAAAAAGAAATGTTCTGTTTTCCCCCTCCTCCACTTTTCCAAATATGGTGACTTGTTTTCATTTCCCAGATGAACTATTCAAGACAAAATAAATTGCTCAGCATCACTTCAAGGTTCTTGTCCTGGCTCTGCCACTGATCTAGTCACTTAGCATTAGCTCTCTTGACTGAGCCGGGGCAGGCCACCAAACAGTAAGTCCTGCCCACACACACATACCTGAGACAGAGAGCCTCAGTGCAGTGCTGGGGTGCATATTCAAGTCCACTCTGAACTGCTTAAGTCCACTCCCAAGCTTACAAGGCTATTCAACTTACAGCCCCAAGCATGTGAGAGTAGGAGGACCCTTCAACAGAAGCCTCCAGAGTCCCCTGCCCCAACAAACCTGGGGGGGAGGAGAAGGTCCTTCACTATAGTCCTTTAGAGACTCCAAGTCAGCCAAAGTATATAAAGCCTTATTGGAAAATGTCCTGCTTGCAGCCTCATCTCTTATACCAATGAAAGTAGTTCAGGAACCTCCAATAACCAGAACTGTGGCAACAAGCACTCTTATGGCAGTGTCTATACTGCTTCCACAGCACTACTGAGAAGCACACCTATCAAATTTACACCCCTCTGCATGTACCAAACCCAGAAATTAACTGGCAAAAGCCAACTTGGGGGCACCCCACCCTGCTCTTTTATTATTTTCTCTGGCCTGCTACAGAGGGAGGGTACGAGCTCATGGAGATCCAGAATTGGGTTGAGGTCATGTGGAGCAGAAGCAGGAGGGTGAGATCTGTGCTTCTCAGAGATATACCCCCAGGAGCACCACAGAAACTATATAAACAGTCCATTTCCCCATCTGTAAGACCTCTCTCAGAGTGATACTGTGAAGGAGAGTTGGGAAGTGAGCAAACATTCTTCACAGTGGGGTTGTGCAGATTAATCTGTTTGCAGCAGTAAAAGTATTATTTGTGATCTCTGCTAACATCATGTGGGTACTAAGGATTTGTGTTGTCTTTTACAGATTTAGAAGTGAAAAAAAAAGTTCTGTGGCTTTCTAATTTAAAGTTAAATGTTCAGGGGCTTCAGTCCAGTGCATGGCTCCTGTTCAAACATTAATCTTTGCCTGTGAATTTGTGCACACAAGTGTTCGAATTTACACACATAAGAAATTGTGTCGATGTTCACTTAGGCATTAGGTCTCTTAATGTGCCAAGTCATTTACCAAGACCACTTTTATCAATCTGACTCTTGATTTTACGAGCTGCCAGAAAAGCTTCTCAATGTTGTTAATGTTGACTATAACACAATATTTAAGATCAAATGACCTCCAAAATCCTCTGCAACCTGACTACTATAAGATTACTTACAATTTTACATGCAGCAGGAAAGCATGTATTTCTGGAGGTGTTAAAAATAAAAAGGGTAGCATTCAAAAGCTTGAAGCTACTGAAGTCAGAGAAGTTATTGAAAGGTTTCCATAACTTCTAAGGACGGCTCTATTTTACACATAATGGGAGAAACAGCAATTCAGACTCCTATAACCCTATAATCACTTTGCCATATTCCTACTGCTGCACTACCTCTTTTGTACTAGTGAAACTTTTGTATAGGAGCCACTGATGGCCATAACCAACCATAGCCGTGGCTCAAGAGGAGGTGCTGGTCTTTTAGCTAGTAAGTCCTAGACTATGATGGGTTTTATTTTTTTTTCCATAGGTGAAAAATCAAACACCTTAAAATCAACTCAAAACAGACAGCTAGTGTAGATCACAGAGCATGAGTCTCAGATGCTCATGGAATGACACAGAACTTGTTGCACACTCTGCAGAATCCTAAAGCAGCTGCTGTTTCCACCTGGATTCAGGTTATGTAGCTCCCTTCTTAGTGTATTGTGCTAGTCCTGAGGTAACAAAGGAAGAGTTGCTAGGTCTGCATTCATAAAAACCATGGATACCACACAGGCACTGTTAACAGAACCACAGTTTTGCTTCAGTAATACTGCATCTCAGAGAGAAGTCATAGATGCAGACAGTATTTTAAAGACATGACATGCAAATGAATTTTACTGAAAATGTACCCACCCATGTGCTTTCAACCTACGAAGTGTGTGCATGTATGCACATGAACATACACAGACACATGCACAGGTTTATGAAAAAGGAACCTATTACAGGATGATGTAGGCAGGTGACTCTGGGTTTCAATCCGCAGCTGGTCCTGCATCCCCGCCTCTCTTTTTCCCCCTTTCCTGCCACACCTCGTTGTTCAAAAAATAAATTAGAGTTGCCTTATCCCAAAAGGGAAAAAGAGAGGGGAGGGGCAATAGGAGTTACAACCTCTGTCAGTCTTATCCTATTTATCTCTCTATTATTAATGGGTGAATTCTGACCCCTTTTCTGGATCTCAGTCTCTGGCCACAGGGTCTCACCTTTGTTCCTGGCCTTTATTCCCTCTCTGCTCAATTCTCCCATTTCAGTTACCATATGATCCCAAACACAGAGCCTTTGGCTCAACTAGCCAACAGGTTAACCCCCTGGGCTATGCCTGTGGGCTCCCTGCTCAGGCCTAGGACTCAGAGCAAGTATGTTATACTCTCCTTGGGCACATCTACACGTGACACTATGTCACTCTAGCAATGCGCTATGGCAATGTAGCATCAATGGGCAAAAACCATGACGCTACAGCTATGTTGCCATAGTGACGTGCTCCCTCAGTATAGCACATCACTATGGTGATGTAGCAGCAAAGAGTAACTGCACCCTGCAATGGTGCAGTATGGACTGTTACTGTGCCATCATTTAATACTTCCAAAAGGAAGTACTATATGACAGCGCAGTAACAATGGCGCTGTAGAGATAAGTGTAGACGCACCCCTTTGGGCTCACAAGCCTTCCTGGACCAATCAATACAGAATGCAGCTCCTTAGCACTCTTGCCATGTGGCCTCCTCCTCTCCCCTTATAGATGCACTTGGTCTACTAGATGTTATCAAAAAAAGGTTAACAGAATGTTTTTCTCCCCAGCAGATCATGAATAAAGCCTGGAACAAACACAAAGCTTCACCCAATTAAGCTCAGAAGAGAAACCAAACAAACCCATCTATATACAGCAGTGGAAATCCTTCATTTTCAGGTCTACTCACTACTTGTTCATGGTAACTGCTTTCCTCTCACTGGGATATCTCCTCTCCCTTACAAGATCCCTCAATCCTGGCTCCCAGATTGGGCTTCTCCTTCACCTAGTTCCTGCTCTCTTGTCTAAGACCCTTTTTCTATCTGCTGACCCTTTTCCTTTGCCCTGACCCAACAGGCTAGCACAGGAGTCTCCCAACAGATGCTTACAGTCTCTAACTGAGATGGGTCCATAGCTTGATACCAGCTGCTTCTTTTTACATGTCTTCTCTGGCTTGTCACTCCTTTTAGCCCTGAAGGTCCTAATCTTAAAGGGACTTCACCACTTGGGTCTGTGTCTCAATCTTTTCTCAGTAACAGGGGTATGATCCCCTGTTACACATCTTTCCCTCTACTAATACAAGCCCAGGCACCATTGCAATCTGTAGCAGCTTCCTTCCATAGCCCTGTTACAAGAAACCCCAGAGAGGGGAAGAATGGTTTCATAACAGTGAGAGATAAAGAGGGTGGGCAATGGCTCCATAACCTGCATTGATCAATACATCTTATTGGAGGCAGAGGTGACCTGATGTTGCATATTTTAAGACAGATTGCCTTGCTCCAGTCTCAAGATAGCCTGTAAGGTGCATCTCCACCCTAAGTCAGAGAAAGCATAGGCTTTCATGAGTTTTAGCTCTCTTCATCAGATGCTATGGAAGGACATGCACACAGCAGACTATCAAATAGAGAGAGTGATTTGAATACAAAAGACAGGGATGGAGTGGTGGGGGGAAAGGGGTAGCGCTGGGAGAGGCAAACAAGCGATACATCCATGGGGACAAAGGCGTCACAAAAACAAATCCAGGAAATAGAACAAGGATCCGTAATCACTATTTAGACCATACTTAACACAATCCAGTCTGTGGATGATTTCTTATTCCACAGTTCCTAAATCGGTGGGAGACAGCCTGTTTGGGAGGTGTGCCACAAACCAGCCATTGATCCTGCCTGTGTACCCCTCCGATTCCTTTCCCTTACCTGATCTTCTGCTCAGCTTTCTACTTCCTGCCTTGTGTTCCCTGCCCAAGCTGCTGCTCTGCTTTCTGTTTCTTGCTTTGTGGTCCCTGCTTAATGTGATATTCTGCTTTTTGTTCTCTGCCCTACCTGCCATTTTGCTGCCCCATTTTCCTGTCCTCTCCCCAGTCGATACATTCCATACAGAGCCTGCCCATGCCACTTTTGGCATTCATGCAACAGGTTGGCCATCCCTACCTTAAGGTGTCAGGCTTTGCACCTCAGACCTCTGCAGACCCCCTCCAACAGGAGCCTGGTATAATAGGCTCAGACTCATCCTACCTGTATAGTGCCCCATTCCTGACTCAGGCCTTTGGTTGCCATCCTAATATACATATCTACTTCTATGACTAAATACTTTTGAAGCAGGCTAATGTCATGTGGAGATCCACAACAAAGCCACAAACTCATAACCTTGTTATAGATAGAATGAGGCACTTCCATAGTGATGATGGCAACCAGTTAAGCCCTATTTTTATTCTCTTAGAGCAGAGATGCTCAACCTCTGGCCTATGGGCCAATTCCAGCCCATGGCACCCTGTCAGCTGGCCCACAGGACTCCCCATGTGTCTGAAAATTTGGCAGCAGAGAGGCAGCACTACTGTGCCCATTGAGAGCCCTAGGCCATGCACATGGTATCAAGTGCCTGATCCTAGCACAAAGGGCCTGGTGCGGGTGGCACTGGGTCCCACAGCCCAATCTTGATGGAGGGGGGCTGGAAGGGGGCAGTGCCAGGCCCCCAGGACCCAATCCCAGCACACTTGTAGTAAGAGGGGACAGTGCCAGGGTCCTGGGACCCAATCCCAGTATGTGGGGTGGTGGGGGAGGGTCCCAGGTTCCAGGGCCCCATCCAGCCCACAGACAAGCCCTGTACCACTCATCTGGTCCATGGGGCCAAGAGGCTGACCACTACTGTCTCACAGCCTGGGCTTGGGAAATGGATATGGCCTTAAAAATTAACATATTTATTTTGGATGCAAAGGCAAACATTCACTCAGGCTTAAAGAAAATGCATCATGAATGGAAATGCATTTTCCATTTACAGACCATTAAACATTACCTTAATTTGTAATGTTTGACTTCCGTCTGTGAGGCCTTTTTTTAAATTTCCTCTAGTTCAGAAATGTGTTAACTTTCCCTCCAGCTTGCTATATGCTGTTTTGCTAATAGGCTTTCTATTTTCAGCAGTATGATTTTGTACTGCTGAGGTAAGTGAAAAACAGCCTTGAGTGTGGGTGGTTTTAGGCTGTGAAGTGTAAAACCAGTCTCCTTCTTCTACCTTTAGCGTGCACACCTGCTACATATACTTCACATCATGCTTTTAAAAAAGAGGTTAGAAAAACCCTTTGATATAAGTTCATCAAGGTCATACCGAGCCAGAGGCATACATTTACTTGATTCACAATGAACATGCCAAGAGGCCAAAGAGCTTAATACAGTAGGCTGCAGCTTTGCATCAATGGATTTTAGAAGAGAACCTAACAGGTGTAATGAATCAGGCATAATAAGCCCCCCACATCAAACAAAGAAACCATAGAGAATAATAACAGGTCATGGGAAGCTGATAAAGCCCTCTATTTGTGTGCAACTGAAGGCAACAGATACATGCATGCACTGGGTTATTGCACTTCAGCCAAGAAAGAGAACAAGAAATGCTGTAGGCTTGATTCTGCTTCTAGTGAAGTCAATAGGAGCTTTGCCAGACTTCAAAGGGAGCAGCTTGGGGCCTAATAACATGGAGAGCTTTGTTTTTTCCATTGTAATAAGCAATGACCTTTCATCGGTTCCTCAAAAGAGCAGTAAAACTTAATGCAGGTGGATGCGAGGGAAAAAAGAATAAAAACAGTACACAAGAGTGCAGGTGCCAGGTATCAAATTAATTCACATCAAGCATTTTATATACACATATAAACCTCTGTGTTAGTTTACAATAAAACCAATACAACACACTGAGGATAATACTACCTATGTAAAGGGAATGTAAAATAAGGCAGATACACATTTTTGAAGATTCTTGAAGTGCCAAAACAAACATAATATCAGTAAAAATTATGTGAGGCAAGAATTTCTTAAGTTGATACCTTTTATTACTATGTCACTGCGATAGACGTAAGACAAGCGTATCTGATAAAGAATGTTTTGCATTTGAAAGTGTGTCCATCTCTATCCCAACGACATAGTTGGTCTAATAAAAGATATCACACTAAGACAGGGGTGGGCAAAATACAGGCCACCAGGTGATTAGATCCAGCCTACGGCTGCCCCTGCAGTGCTCCACATGGGGCCATGCCCTGGCTTCTCATGCCGGGGGAACCTGGGTAAGGTTCCAGCTGGAGCCCACTGGCATGGGCCCAAATCAGCATGCAGCTTCTGGTAGAGATATTTCCAGTCCAGCTGCTGCTCTGCACTCTCCTGCCTCCAGGAGCAGCTCCTGTTTCTGATCTTGCCCTGCCATGCTGCGCTGCACCACACCGCACCGCTTCACCACACTGGGCAAGCAGCTTCAGCCAGGCAGCTCCTACCCCAGTGCATGGGGCCCCGGCTTCAGCTGTGAGTCACCTTCTGGTGGAAGGCAGCCATAATCTGGAGCCAGAGCCCCATGCTCCTGGCAGGACCAGCATGGCATGGTGCGGCAACAGTGAAAGGACAAGCTGCTGCTGGAGGCGGGGGGCGCAGAGCAGCACCCATCCAGCTGCAACTGCACTGGGAACAGCCCACTGGAAGCTGCTCCTGCTCCTGCTGTGCCACGCCATGCTATACCATGCCATTCTGGGCAAGCAGGCAAGGACCTTCAGCCAGGTGACTTCTGCCTCAGCGCTGGGGCTCTGGCTTCAGCTTCCCATGGGCTGTTCCCAAAGCAGCTGCAGCCAGCTGGGTGATGCTCTGTGCCCCCTGCCTCCAGCAGCAGCTCCTCCTCTTGCTCCTGCTGCACCATGCTGCACAGCTTCTGGCAGGTGGACAGGGCTCTGGGTCTAAATCCTAGAACTGGAAATGAGGAGCACAGAGAAGCACCTGGCTGTGCTGCAGGCATTGGCATGAGTGTGGTGTGGGCTGCCCCGGCATGAGCAGCTGAAGCTTGGCCCCATGTGGAGCACCATGGGGGTAGTTCAGACTGCACTACCCAGGGGAGCTCTGCTGCACGTGCCCCCTGCTCCCCTCTCTCCTTACCCACAGCAGGCTCCCTGGCCCTAGTGTCCAGGCACCCCGCCTCCCCTCCACACCCTCCCCTCTGGAGTGCAGGGCATGTGATGCTGGCTTACCCACCCCTCCCACTCTCACCCACCCCTGCCTGCCCACAGCCCCATAGGGAGTTTTGGTGATTTGTTGCAGGGGGCGTGGGGGTGCTGACTGGGCTCGCAACAGCTGATCAAGACTCCCTCTGTAGCCCTCAGGCCCAAATAATTGCCCACCCCGGCACTAAGAACTCTGGCATAATTACTGAATCATCACAGCTACAACATCATTCTTACATTACCAGTACCAATTTAGTAATAATAAAAGTGAGTTCAGCCCTCATTTATACCTCGTGTAAAGCCATTGATTTCAGTTGAGATTTTTAGAGTGCAACTTGTGGCATAAGATGGATGTAACTGCTTTATGTATACTTAGCATATTTTTCGTTTAAGATCTACACTATATATCACCTTTCAGATTTGCTCCCCTCTGACATGACTCTTGTTTAATTCAGTGCACAGAATGAATGATGATTGCTTCATGAACCGTAGCCCACAATCCTGCAATTAAAGTCTGTGTCTTAATAAAAAACAAAAAAAACTGGAAAAAAACTCCACTCTCAACTGTAGGGTTGGTAGTATGATAAGCCAGATGTCTCCACAGTTGTCTATTCATTGCTAATCTTGTCACAGTGATCCCGAAATCCATCCATTCCTATGTCTGTATTTATTTTTTTCTCAGTCTTCCTCTCCTCCTTCCTTTTTCCATTCCTTTCTAGTATTGGACCATAGAGACTAGAATATGGCAACATACAACTACTTTCAGTTACTCTAAGAGGTCAAGTAGCAGAGGTCTTGAATGACTGTCTTCCCTAGGCATTCACCACCTTCTCCAACACGTATTGAAAGAATTTTAACTTACCTGTCTTTTGTCAAGCCAATCTTCCCTAACATCCAGTCATTAGTTTGTTTTCTTTCTTTCAATGGAATTCTCAATATATTTTCATAAGACTGCATTTCAAATAGTTTCAGTCTCTGAATTTCTCTTTTCAAACTTTGGCAGCAAAACATGGGTGTCATTTGCACAGTTGTCTGCCAACACCTAATTTTTGTTTTTAAGCTGATCCCTCTGTTCTTCCAGATCTTTGATAAGTTTGCTATGGCTGTTCTTTGAATATGATTAATAATTGTGCCTATAATAAATCAACTCTTCAACCCACTCAAGCTTTTTCCCTTCCACCAGAATCCTAAGGCTTTGTTCTGTTATAGCCATCATTTTTGTTTTGGATATATTAATTGACACACTTTTTGTTTTGTATTTGCAGTGTATTGACCAAATTTTGTAGTTGTTCAGATGATGACGCAACCAAGCATATATCATCTACATCTCATATCAACCTGCTGCCTCTCTTAAGGCCTCCCCTAAAACCTTTCAGTAATTCCCCCGTGCTGTCTCTTACAGTGTGGAATAAATAAGATGATAGTATGCAGCATTATTCTACATGTTACCTGACTGCAAACCACTCCAACATTACTCCTGCCAACTCCTGATTAAGGAAGGTGAATTAGAATTGGATGGGCATCTTCTAACTTCTGAGTTCTTCTCTTTCAGCTGCAGTACTGATCATTGAATATAGGATAGTGGTGTATACAATGTTTTTGTTTCTTTTTTAAAAGCAAATAAGAGACCAAGCATATTGAATCATGCAGGTATCATAACCAGGATTGAAATGGTTAAGTCCACCATGTAGGTATGTGCTACTTGACCTTATGGGATAACAGTAATTGATAGTAGTTATCATTCTGTATGCTACCCAGCACTAGAGGGGAAAATGCATATTTTGCCAGTGGATTTCAGGGATTTCCTGATAGTAGAGAGATAGTGAAATTCAGGAGCTATAGGTTATGTGCAATATGGGGCTCAGCTCTCCTGTCCTTTCACCCAAATATTACCCCTTTACCCCATCCATTTCCTTTCCTAATCTTATATTATCCCTACCGCTAACTTCTCATCCATCTTCTTTTCCCTCTGCCTAGCTTTTTTTCCCTTTCTCTCTGTTTCTGCTCTACACGCTTCTCATTCTTGCCCCAGTTTCCTTATCCATACAGTCCTAGTTTCCCCTTCATAGTCTTTGTCCCATTTCTAGTATCTCCATCATTTACAATCCCATGCTCCATTCCCAGGCAGTCCAGGTTTCCTGGCTCCTCCTGGTACCCGATTCCTTGCACAGCCATTATTAGGCCTGTATTATTCATTCCTAGGCTTGTATTATTCAGTTTAAGATTGAAGCAAAAACGCATATAATTTCATTGGAATCAGTTAAAAGCAATCTGCATGGCTGTGAAATAGGAGCTTCATTACCAGGACCAGCTATCAGACAGCAGAACTGCAGAACAAAGGATAGCTTGGAACATGAAGACCATTAAAAAGACGAAAGGGTCATTAACACCTGTGGAGTGAAACGTTTAGAAGGGATCAGTTAGATTATCATGAATCATGAAGTCAAATGATTCCCTTTGGTCAGGCACTACCTGTCTAAAAATGTTGCTGCCACTGCCAGACAGTTTAAATTAAACGTTGGGTGGATCAGGAATCAAGGGCAGGTGCAAATGCACTAGTGTACCCTCCTGGATCTGCCCCTGGGGCTGGAGCATCCTCAGTGTGAACAGAATTTTTAGAGGTTTAGTGGTGAAGCTCTAGCAAATCTCTACCGAGCATGTGAACTGTTTTCAAAGACTTATAAGTAAGGATCTCCATAAATCGTGCTGAAGGTGCCCTCTGCAGGGGCTCCTTTAATTTTTTTCATTTTGCCATTTACCCCCCAGCTCCACTGGCGGAGGGGGCATGCCAGCTTGGCCATTTGCTTCTGATTGCTAGGAAAGTGAAAACTATATTTAAAACCATGGTTTTTGCTTCCCTGGCAATCAGCAGCAAATGGCCCAATCAGGGGCGGAGGGGGCAAGCAGTGAAATGAAAAACATTAAAGGAGCCACTGGTGGGGGTACTTCCAGAGTGATTTAGGGAGATCTTTACTTATAAGGTATCTATATTTTATGGGATAGCATAAGGAATATTTCTGACACAAAAGTTACTTCCCTGTCAGATATTAAATCCCTGCTCTAAAACAAAACATAGAGAAGCCAGAGCTTTTCAAAAAAGGTCATTAGATTTTTTTTTTTTACCGCCACTTTGTTTTCAGGAATAACTAAATCTTTCTCACTTAAATTAAAAATCAATCAATCAGTCAATCAGCCAGTGTGGAAAATGTCAGCCCAAACAGTTACAGTTTAACAACTTAAACAGGGTCTTAAAATGGGAAGCATTGGACAAACAATAATAGGCAGTGTCCCCTTTAATTAAAAAAAAACCCATTTGGGCTCAAGTCTGAAAGTCCTCCCTGTATGGAGGTCCCACTGACCTTGAATGAACTTTCTGCATGCTGAAGCCTTGCAGAAACAAACCTTTGCAGTTTAACTAGCATTCGGTAATGCTTTCGTTGAACCAAAATTAAATCTTTATATAAAACACTTATTTTAAGTTAACGTAAATCAGCAATCCACACTTAAGTGATCTGTATAATTAGGTTCATGACATAATATGGCAGCATTTAATGAGAACATGAGAGATGGTAGTTAGCATTTCTAGAAAGGAGGCATATATGTATATCATAATTATACTAAGGATAGGCCTGCTGAAAACTCCTTTAATTTAACAAACGATATTACATGTGAATTTAGGAAAAAAAAGAAAATTCAGTGAGAGAAGCAGCAGATCAGCTAACAAGGACACCTCCTGTTTTACTCTTACTGGAATTACAACACTGTCCAAGGCTACCAAGGGCATCAGGAAACATTTTGCTGTCCAGAGACCTAGAAAATTGTATATGAAAAGTTTGTGGATTTGCCCCAAATTTTTAGGTATTACATTGTGAAAAACAGTAACTTTTGAAGGTGACAAATCTATTTTTGAGGCAATTCTCCTCTCCCTCCCCGACTTTCCTCCCACTTCAAATTAACAGGGATTAGTCAGGGAAAAGTTTTCCTTTGAACAAATGAAAGGAGAGTATGCAGAGACAGAGAAGCTGAACTGAGGGTAAGTCCTACAGGAGCACAGGTAGCTCGTTGGGAGAAGGCATAACAGTGTTGAGGAAGGATGTACAGTTCTGTAAGGGACGTCCCTGCTCAATATGGTACGGGACAGCCAGGGCGAGGGAGAATTGTTATTCTTCAACACTGTTGACCATGTGAAGGAACACCTTGAGAGGCTGGACACCTTCAAGTCATCTGGCCCAGACAGCTTACACCCCAGGGTACTCAAGGAGCTGGCAAGCATCATCCCTGGCACGGATCTTTGAGAACTCCTGGCGCTCAGGTGAAGTGCCCGATGATTGGAAGAAGGCCAATGTGGTGCCTATCTTCAAGAAAGGGAGGAAAGTAGATCTGGGGAACTACAGGCCCATCAGCCTGACCTCTATCCCGGGGAAGATCTTGGAAAAAAATCAAAGAGACCATTCTTGACAACTGGCTGAAGGCAACTTCCTGAGGGATAGCCAGCATGAGGTTGTTGCGGGTAGGTCTTGCCTGACCAATCTCATCTCCTTCTACGACCAGGTGACATATCACCTGGACAAGGGAGAAGAGATTGATGTCATATATCTTGATTTTAGAAAAGCTTTCGATCTGGTATCCCATGATCATCTCATAGAAAAACTGGCCAACTGCAGCCTCGACTACATCACAGTCTGCTGGCTGGGGAATTGGCTCCGAGGCTGGACCTACAGAGTGGTAGTTGACAGAAGTCAATCATTGTGGTGCGCCGTGACCAGTGGGATCCCCCAAGGCTCTGTCCTTGGGCCTATTCTTTTCAACATCTTCATTAATGATGTGGATATTGGTATCAGAAGCGGACTGGCCAAGTTCGCTGATGACACCAAACTTTGGGGTAAAGCGTCCACACCTGAGGACAGGATGGTGATCCAGGCTGACCTGGACAGGCTCAGAAAATGGGCAGATGAAAACCTGATAGCCTTCAACACCAAAAACAGCAAGGTACTCTTCTTGGGAAGAAAAACCCGCAGAAAAACGTCTGCTGGAGCGCAGTCATTACTGCTAGAGCACAGTAATTACCATACACGATGAATCGAGTCTGCTCCGATGTGCTGTAATTACAATGCATCAGTGCAGCCTCACTGCATGTGTATAGGTGCCCAAAGGGTCTGCAGAAGTTTCCTACTGCTCTACAATTAAAAGAACTACACAAAATTTTTCATTTATGTATGTTTGTCTTTATTGAAATCAAGATCATTATTAGTTAGGGAAAAGGTGTATCTACAGACAGAAGCTGCTGAATGTAGCTAGGCAAGGCAAGTGATAGCAAGCCCAAAGTCTAAGTCTATTTTTAATGGTTGAAAGAAGTAGTTGAAGAATGGTTGAAAGAAGTAGTTAGGGGGGGCAGAAGAACCTAGCTGCAGCTGGGATATGAAAAAGTAAAGCTCAGGAAGGTCAGCATTTGGGCACTGTAGAGGTCAGGGCTCCGTATCATGTTAACCTACCAGTGGCTACATGTGCCCAAACCATATTTCTACAAGTAGTAAGGATAGATGCTGCTTGAGGCTGAGTCCGTATTTCGATAATGCATTTGTACCACCATTCATGTTCCATTTATGAAGTGCCTCTGTCATGGATCAGGGTTATTTGTATGATTCATGTATCCACAGAAACAGGGAGAGGACAAAGGCTTAAACAACGCAACAGGCCTACCTGGAACTTTTGTTTTCTGATAACTTCAGCAGGTTGCTGTGGCTCCTTCTAGTATGAAACACACACAATTATGCAACAGTATATGGCAACAAGGCCTCCTAGCTCAGGCAGAAAAGCTCATTAAAAGGTTTAGGTTAGGTTCATTTAGGTGGTAAAAAGGTAAAGTTTGCTATCTTAATTAGTTAAGTGCAAATGGCTGCTTTTCTCCGGGCTACAAAATAGAGCATAGGATCAGCATTGCTATAAGAGAGGCAAATGTTGCAGAGAAAAACAGAGGCACAGAAGACTGTGATAGAAGATTATTTTCTTAAAAGGCACAGATGGAAAGGGGGAAGATGAAACTTTGTTTATGAAAATACTCCAATCTGATGCCACATCTGCCATGGATGGATTTCAGGGTATTTCCTTTCCAGTCTCCAAGCTGCTGTTTATTGACAGCACTTGCTTGGGATTGGGGTGGTGCCAAATGAGAAAGGTGTATCACTATCTGGAAGAGCATTTGACTTCACTGAGGCTTTCTGTTCAGTTCAAGACCTCACTATTTGGCCTCTAGGATATATGGGACATGCAAGGCGGGTGACCTGCACTTTTCATGAGGCCCATAATAGTGTTCTTTGTTGATTTTTTGAATATGCTAAAATAACCTCTAACAAATTAGAAATGGCTCAGAACACTGAATCTGAACTATGAAAACAAACATTAGGGAAGCCCAAATGTTGTATCTTTGGTCTGTTTCTAAAATAAGTGCTCTAATGAATATTAAATATAAAACCCTTAGCATCCATTGGAGCCAGGACCATAACCAAAGTTTCCCTACTCTCAGGTAAGTGCTCTAACCACTAAGTTACAAAGTGATGTACACGCATGCTTCCACAGGTGACTGGTAGAGGGAGTATGGGGGGGCACATGCCTGCCCCTGAGATTGACCCCCAATTCTGCACCACTCAGGATGGAGAAGTTTTTTGCGGTGCAGGCCAGCAGCGTTTTGGGACGGGGGACACTAAACCATGGCACAGAAGTATAGGAGTAGATATGGGGCTTTTGGTGTGCCCTGAGCCTGCCCACAAACTGTACCCCGCTACACTCAGGAGGCACCAGTCACCCTTGCTTGCTTCCCATCCCTCTCTGGCCCAATGAAAGTTTAAATTATTCTGTACAAAGTGGAACCATTTCAACAGGAAGCAGTGAGAGAACCCCACCACAAAGACCCCTGTAATCTGTGGTCCGGGCAGTCTTCTGAGATGGGAAGAAATGTGGATTCAAGTCCCCTCAGACAGAGAAGAATTTTAAGCCTGGGGCTCCCACATCTTTGTGAGTGTTTTAATCACTGAATTACTATATAAAGGAGCACTGATAGCAACTGGTCCAAGAATACCAAATAGATTGGGCCTGCACGTATGATAGAGATAAAAATATCAAAGGTATGTGCAGACATTACACTTAGATCAACCTAACTAGGGTTAGGTTGACTTAAATGCTGACCTGTACATATATTCAGGGAGGTTAGATTAGGTGAAAAACAGCAACTCGATATAACTTAGTTCACCCTCCAACTTTGTAGACATCAATAGAACTTACATATGCAGTAGATGCCAGGCGGCTCAGCACAGTCGAGGCTGGGGTGCACTGTACATACCTGAGAAATGACTTTTAAACACCTACCAGATTACAAAGGAAATCAAAGACCTACATTTTGGTACTCTCAAACACACTATGGGAGCTACCTCCTGAAGCAGAATCAGTGTAGCCATGTGGTGCTACAGTTAGGCTAGTTAGCACTATCACCCAACAGTGCTAAATCACCTGTCCACGCTGTTCCACAACTATGGTGATGCTATTTCTGGTTCAAATGGTCACCTGTGCATGCCACAGGTCCTTTTCCTTATTGATGCAAATTTTCACTGGCTTACAGGAAGCCTAAGTGAGGACTGAATGAAAAGCCTCAGGATTCAACCCATGGTTTTTAAATTTTCTTGTTCTGGTTTCAAAAACAGAAGGGAAGACAAGGGGCTAGAGAAAGAGAGGAATTAAATCTGACATAAAAATGGTGCCACTTTGTTTATTGTTTCTGTCTGCACTAACATTAGCCTCACAAATCTTCTGTGCTTCTGTTTCATCCAATTTGTGAATCAGCCATTCAAGTGCATGTTCTGTCAAAAACTTAGTTCTTGAAGGAAATGTTGAGGAGCACACTCAGTCTACCTGGACTTCTACTGAGTAACAACAGGCGGTCAGATGCACGATTAAAATGGCAGCTTCCCAGCAGAAGATTTACACCCAGGCAGATGAGGCTCTGCATGCTGAGCTGCTCTCTTGGAGTAAAATGCGATCCTAGTTCTTTTCAACATTAGTTGTAGTAAACTGTGACAAAAAGAATTCACTGGGAATGAGGAAACTGGCTACCAAAACAATTAAGTAGCACTGGGGGAGATAGAAAACAGAAGCAGGAAGAACAGCTACTATGTCTGTCTATGGCTAATGATGACTATTTATAGTAGTTTGAAAGTCAGACATTTGGCTCCTTTTCCTCTTTGACAGTAACACATTGTTCAGATTGCTACTGCACAGCTTATCACAGTTACTATAATGCCATTAGCAGCCTGAGATTCTAAAAGGGATGTAACTAGATAAAATTGTTGAACCTGGCAGCTACTGGAATGGAAGAACTATATAGTCATTGTGCTGGAGCTGAGCTAAATGAATCATTACTTGGGGGCACTGGGTGTAAACTTTGAATGTGGAGCAGAACTGCCAACTTTCCCCTACAACATCTAATACCTGAGTCTCAAAAACTGTCTCATCTATAAAAGGTTTTTCCTTGAAACTTGGTGTTAAGAAGTGGGGGAGGAGGAGAAAATGGTCAGATATTTAATTAACAGAACTCTAGAAAAATGATGGTAACTTTAGTGTTGAACACAAAAATACAAGATAGACACTTGTTTGGCCACCTTAAAAAGTAATGAAAAAATTGCATTAAATATAGTGAAGAACTATATTTGCAGAGCAAAAATTGTACATATCACGATCTTTAGTCTTCATCAGCTCAAGAAAAAACCATAGGCTCTTTTGAGGTTTTGCTTTATGCTGTAAACTAGCTTATTTAGCAAAGGCCACTGGGAATAAAACTGATTTTAAGATTCCTTCTGATCCATTCGTTCACGAAATAAAAACACACTTTGTGACTTACAAGTCCAATGAAAAAACCTCAAATTACACAATGTGCATTGTGGATATGAAATAAATAACAAAAATAATACCTAGCTATCACAAAGCAACTTATATTTAAGGATTGCAACATGGGTCATATCCATGGGTGGATCTAGGATTTTGAAAAGGGAGGTGCAGGTGTTGTGGTGCATCATTATATAATACAACACATATTTTTATCAAGTTAAAAAGAAATGAGAAATTTTACTAATAAGTTAAAGGCCTCGGGCTGTATTATTCAGTTTAACATTGAAGCAAAAACAAATATAAATTTATCAGCGTATGCATTAATTTGCTATATCATACATTATGTATAAAACACAACAAACTGGGCAAAACTAATCAAGATATGTTGTTTCGTTAGTCCTGCAGTCAATATAATTAAATGCGCATCTCTTTTGCCGATTCATAAAACAAAATTTATATGTTTATGTTTATGCACCTTGAGAGTGCAACCAAGACATTACTGAAACTTATATCCACACCTGAGTGAATGTTTTTAGATAAAGTTATTAACTATCTGCAGGGCTGTGAAACAGATGCTATATTACCAGAAGCAGCTAACAGACAGTAGAATTGCAGAAGTAAGACTAGCTTGATTAGTTGAACATCTCAAGACTATTAAAAAGGAGAAAGGGTCATTATCACCTGTGGAATGAAGAGTTTAGATGGAAGATTATAATGAGCCATGAAATCAGTTCACTCCCTCACAGCTGCCTATGGCAGGGCACCATTAGTGCCTGCCACTTTAAGGGCTGTGTCAAGCAGCCAGCAGGTGCTTGATTGCAGTGGCCATTTTAGAACCGTGGGCACCTATATAAACACAGCAGTTCACTACTGGTAGGGAGGCAGAAACGTTGCCTGGCTGAAATGCTGAATGAAACATCTGCAGGTAGAAGCAGGAGGCTCTTGGTTCTGGGCATGACCTAAAACTGCACCCTGCTGGGAGTGGGTAGTCTGGGGGGGCTCCCAGTGGTACAGGAGGAGGCTCTCTAGCCTAACCTAGATGTTCAACATCTGCTCTCAATATGGGGGCTTTCTAGTGTGTAAGGTGCTGTGTATACACATAAGACAAAATGTTCCCTGTCCTCAAATGCTTTCAATCTAGCAGCATGAAATCAGATTAAAGGTGGAGGAAAAGCAAGATTTCAGTCTTAGTAGAATTAACAGCAGTTTATGCTGAGGAGACTAGAAAGCCTGTCTTAATAAAGACTATATTTCCAGTCACAAGGCTGAGGAGGACCCAGTCAATACTGCCAACTTTAATTATTCAGTATTTGCAAATTGGCTCTCTCCAAAGTCATGAACTTGTCCCAAATTTAAAAAAAAGAGTATAACTTGAATTTTTATTTTTAGTATTCTCTGAGCTTTCCAAGTTTTTCTTTGATACTATAAAAGCTAAGAATTTTTACATGTATATTATATATAATACACTGTATAAGGCTGAGATTCAGATAAAAATTACAGGATTCCAAGAATTTAAACTATACATATAGAGAAAAAAAGCACAAGTGCTGCAGTATTTGCTATAATATTACAAGAAATGGAGGTACTACATTGTTTCAGTACTGATCTGATGAAGCTTGCCCCAAATTCTATCCCATCTGTTATGCAACTAAGTGGATTTAGCTTCTGATGCTTAAAAGGAAATCTATTGTGCAATGCTTAAGTCTTGAAAATTTGTCAAGGTATTTACTTTTCTAAGATGCTGCCATCTTTCCTTAAAGACTGGGTCACAAAAAAGTGAGGAGAAAGAGGACTCATTCAACCTCTTTCATTTTCAGGTGCTTACACTGAGTGGAACAGAATCATACTTGAGTACCTAAGTCCACTTATGTGTCTAATGGGCAAAATAGAATTTGGCCCTAAAATCACTGGCACCTCTTTGTATGTCGTCTGTGTTTTCATTTAATGCTCAAATTGAAAGCCTTCTATTTGAGCCTCAATTAAATCAAGGAGGGGAAGCGTAAGATGTAGTGTTCTTGTGTTCCCTGACAGAGTCCACAATAACAGGATGTAATGTTTTGGCATGCGTAAGAGCTGGAATAGTAGAGTAGAAAAAACTTTTACCCATCTTTTTTTTTTTTAAGATTACAATATCAAATGAGCAACCACAAGCAAACATGACAACCAGATAGATGTAGGAATATTGCGGTAGTGTCTTTGAACATTTAACTTAGTTCTTTACTGTGTGTGTCAAGTAATGAGTCAGAGTGTGTTCCTAGTTGTATATGTCACTTAATGAGTCCTTGACATGTCATTAACAGCCAACTCACCAACAAGTCATCAACCAACAGTTTTAGTTATGGAGAATCTAGTAGTCTTTATAACTGATGCCATTAGGGTAAAGAAAGCAGTCTGGCTATTAAACCTTAAACTAATAAGTATGATGGAGCAAAAAATGGAACCGCAACTCTTCAGTCATAGTTTTGCTTGGATTTTTTTTTCTTTTAAGCATGAGAAGCTTGAAAATGTAGCCTTTATTGTACTGAATCCTGGTATACCGTGGTAGTGGCATAACCTAAAATTTGTTTAACAAACAAACAACGACTATCTGAATATTCTGCATAGGCTACAGATTCTGTTTGAACTATTCAGTACTTACAGAGGCAGGGATTTGAAGAAATCAGGAATAATTTATGAAGGATACACAAATATTATAAAAGCTCTACATTTGTCATGTAATTTATTCAAAATGCAAACAGCATTACTAACCTTAAACACTTAATCACTATAAATTGGGATTAAAAAACAAAACTAAGCCTAAAACCAACAACTGGTTTGGTTTGGTTTGGTTTGGTTTGTGGGGGTCACTTTTAGCAACTGGGTCCATATCATTATCCCCATTTCACAGATGGGGACAAAGCAGTGAAGTGGCTTGCCCAAGGTAACCCTAGAAACAAGTGGCAAAAGCAATATTACCACTCACAACTCTGAGTCTGAGCTTGGTGCTCCATTCACTTAGGAAATCATGTTTTATTTAAAAAATTATTACCAGTAATTTTTTTTTTTCATCTTGAACATTACATTTTCAAGTTTTCTCCAGAAACAATGACATAAAGAAATCACTAAAAAACAAAGAAAAAGCAAATTGAGATCCTCCCAGAATATGATTCCAGGATATGGGGCTTTAAGAAAAACACCAAATATCATAAGATAGTTGATAAAATTGTGAGTTATCCAGGCCTAATAATGATGTGTAATTGTGCAGTATCTTCTTATTAATATGAGTGCAAACAAATATGTATTATTCTGTTACTTTATAGCCTATGTTGTAACTGTCATACGATGCAGGGAGCTGCAAGGAGCAGGAAGACTAAACAAGACTCCATTTGCTGACCCTCCCCTTCAAGGGAACGGGGTAGAGCAAAAGTGTAATGGGGACATGAGAGAGGGTGGAGGAGAGAACCGGAGCAAGGGTTAGGTCAAACTGCCATATGCTGGAACTTTTATTGCTCCAGATCACATGGGAACCATCTGGTGACCCCTTCAAGCCTACCTATTCACCTGAATTTCTGTCTGTTCATGTCAGTCCTCTATCTCTGGGATACTTATTGTGGGGACTCTGGATGCACAAGGAAAATGGAGGGGGGTGGGGAAAGGAGAGGATAAAGGGAGCAAGAGGGAAACTGCTAAGGGAGAGCATGAGGGAGGGGAGGGCTGTAAGCTCCCAGACTCCTCTCTCTACCTCGAGCAGGGATGGATGTGGATATTTCTTGGCAAATATTTCATGGTCACCACTGTGATTGTATGCGTGCATGCATGTGTGTATGTACACACAAACTTGCTGGAAAAAAATCATATTGCATAGTTCCTATAAACAACATATTCCATTTATCAGTGCTTCCTTGAAACAAGTCTTTGCTGTGACCTCAAGGCAACACCTGTTGCACTACTGACTAGATGATATATTGTTACTACATCCTCCCCAAAGCTGCATACTTCTGTGTACTATTTCTCTGTCTGATAGATTCTTACCACATTAAACAAGATTTCTTGTCAAACACTAATTGGATGAATAATAGAAAAGCTCACTATCTAGCCTCTAATATAACTTCTGCCTTTGCTGTCAACTTTATAAATAAATTCACTTTGATCTGTCTGAGATGTGGTATTTGACAGTACATCATCTAATCCAATACCAACTATTCTAGACTTTCCCCTAGGAAAAGTAATACAACCACCTTTTTTTTTTTAAATCCTGCTTCATGTGACACGTTGAGATCCCAGAACAAATCTCAGAGAGCACATATTTCTTTGAGCTGCTAAGCACCTGGGAATAAGTGTAATAACTATGGGAAAACTAGGAGCATTTCAGTGATCAACAGTTGCCACTCAGAGCTGATGGTAAAGCCAGTAAAGAACACATGAAGTAAAAGACCTCCTTGAAACAAAAGTATGGCCCATAATTTAATGTATACTTTTTTTAATTAGGTGTAACATGAAACACTGCTCTCAGTTTCTCTCATAAGTGCTTCAAGGATGGTTCAAGGAGAGAGACTATGGCCTTGCTTCCACAACTGACTGTCCAAGGGCACAGCTGTGTAGTTTCATTAAAAGCATGCACCCCCATGCAGACTACTGCAAGGTCAGGGTGTAGGGTGTTCTCTGCAAGCGTTTCTCAGCTGCTACAGAGTTCCCTCTTTTTCAGAGAAAATGATCTTATCTTTTTTTAAAGATTAGACTTCTTTTAATCCCAAATTCTGCTATGTGTTTTGCTCTACAGAGTTAATAGAAGAGTCAAAATTAAAAGCTGAAAGGAACCTTGCTGCCAGGGCAGAGATTAATATAGGCTTTTAATTGTTAAGGAAACTGACAGAAAAACCTTCCCTCACATTCACATATAATCAGTCTCGACTAACAATTTACTGCATGCTAGTATTTGGCTAAAAATTAATACTCAGGATCACATCAAGATTTGTTTCTTGCCACTGAAATCGGAAGTGGAGAATGATGACTCATGCAGCAAAGCAACTGAGTATTCTGATTAATCAGAGGTTAGAAAAGCTGTTTTGGGTTTCCGTGCAATTATAAATCCATAAGGATCTAAAAAAAGAAACATTTAATTTGAAATGCATCCCCTCTACTTTGTAACAATATAATTAAAGGACCAATGAGAAACATTTTACATGAAACCAGATATTGGTGCAATTGGCCAAATAATTTAGTAACTGCAAAGATAGTATACAAAAGCAAAGCTCAGGTGAGGGGTTTTTTTTGTTTTTGTTCTTTTTTTTTTTTTTTTTTTTTTAAGTCTGAGCAAATAAGTCTTATAGAATAATATAATACATTATTAAGTGAATTTAGCTTTTTGTTCAATGCTAAGGTTGTCTGCAAACAACTAACTCAAAAGTCTACTTAAATGTATCCTTTACTTGGAATTATTTCCTGCAGAATGTCTACCACTAATTCTTGGTCTGAACATTTTTATGAATAATTTGTTGTGCATATTTAAAATCGGAATAGCAAGCTAAGTAGGTTAGCTTTTATTGGGCTGTTTGGTCATGTGGCATTGTTTCTAAATAAGAAAAGATGTGATGACATATACATTCTGCAGAAAATTTGGTCATGTGGCATTGTTTCTTTCAGAACCATACTGCTGATATAAAACCTCATTAGGAATTCAAAAGTCATTATTTGCAAATATTTTTCAATATGTCCTGACTCAGTAAACATTTCTGCTCTTGAACTTTCTGCCAATACAACCCTCCAATACTTAGATTCTACACCTGGAAAATTATTGCAAATTTACATACAAATTCCACATACCCAATCTAATTATTTGGGGAGTAGAGTCTTATATTCATTGTCATCTTACTAAGAAAGGCATGAGCTGGAAAAAGGGTTCAACTCAGGGAAGCATCACAAAACCCTAATTTCATGTATTATAGATAGGGTGACTTTAGCTCCTGGATTGGTCAAGGCCATTGGTTACATGGAGAGGGTGCACACAGGTACAGATGCACCCCCAGAGATTTGCCATGCCCCCCGCCAAGAGAAATGCTTCTGGGTTTGCTGCCAGCAGTTCTACTAACAGTGGCAATTGGCCACTGCCCTCCCCCCGCCCTGGTCAGCGATAGGCTGCTGGTACCCCCCCCCCCCTTTTCCCAGTATTAGGAGGCACCAGTCGCCCATGGTCAGGGCAGTCACATTTGTCCAAGGCAGCCAATCAACATTAAAATGAGAGTCCCGGGTACTGGGGCATGTAGGCAGAATAATAAGAGCTCTGAAATAGGGAGCACTAGCAGATAGCAAAATTGCCCAAAAATAATTAGCCTGATTAGCAGAATGAACATTAACAATAATTGATACTTCACAGGTATCAACAATTAGTAATTAATGGCCCATTGGCTCTGCAGCCTGCAGCAGGTGGGGGTGGGGGGCGGGAAATGGAGGAGTGCAATGTCTCAGATTTCACATTATCCCATACTTCACATTGTGTTGCATTCTAAGACCATATGGGACAATGTATTAACTTCAAATGTAATACAATAAGAGCAAACAACTCTAATACAAAAAACTTGCCAACCAACATACATATCTACACAGAACCAGCTATCACCCTAAACCAAGGGTGGGCAAAATACGGCCTGCGGGCTGGATCCGGCCCGCTAAACCATTCTTTCTGGCCCGTGGGGCCCCTAAAAAAATTTAGAAAATAAATACATATTTATCTGTCCTTGGTTCCTGTCAAAGATGACAGAAGCCAGGGGCAGTAGGACCTAAGGGAATCCCTGGCAGTCTCCTGCAACAGCAGGGCCTGCCTGGCCCCAGCCTCACAGCTGGAAGCCCCAGCAGGGACTTCTAGCCTGGAACCATGTGGCTCCTCGGCTGCACCAGCATGGGGAAAGTCAGGTAAGTGGAGGAGGCGGGGGAAAGGGCTGGGGAGGACCGCGGGCAGGGAATGAGCTGGTGCTGAGCATAGGGGGGAAAGTGGCCCCTTCCCTGCCCTGTGGCCTGCACTCCTTGCTGCAGCTACTCGCAGCCTGCATGCCATTGTCCTGAGCAGGCACAGGCAGCCCCATGTGGGCTCAGCACCAACTCATTCCCTGCCCGTGAGTGCAGGGCCAGGGCTGTGCACTGCCCCCACCTGTACTGCGGGGCTGCGGGGGGCATTGGGAGCAAGCAGGCATGGGAGCCAGTGGGAGCGTGGGGCCCATACCGGTGTCCCAGGGCCAGCATCAGCAGGGCCCAGAGCAGGGTGGCAGGGGTACAGGGTCCTGTGGAGCTGGCCCAGCTTCCCCCTCTCCCTGCTGGTGCAGTTCAGCCTGGCTCCACAGACCCCTGCTCTGGGCCCCACCATCGATGGCCCTGGGACATGGGTCCCAAGATGGTGACCAGGGGGTGGGGCACCTGTTAAGGGGCAGGGCTACCCATGCGGCCCTCAACAGCTTGCCAAAACTGGGTAAGTGGCCTTCCACCTGAAATAATTGCCTGCCCCTGCCCTAAACACACCAAGAAAACTGTAATATACAGCCAAGCTCTCCAATACCACTGAATGTGCATGGAGGAGAACACCTGCAATCTCAAAAGGGTTTTCACTCAATAAGGACATTCCTCCAGAGAGACAGACCACACTTCTGAAAGAGCCATCCAAATACCATGCTTAGAATTGGTGCAGTAGAAGAATAAAATCCCTATGAACTTAAGTGGCCCTCCAGCCAATATAATTGCCTGCCCCTGTGCTAACACAAGTCTTTGTCCTCTGGCAGGCCCCAGGCAGTGCAGGTTGCCTCAATGCACCTTACTCTTTGCCAGGAGCTCCTCTCCCAGGGCTAGACAACCTGCCTAGCTCAGGCTCTGGGCTTATCTGCCTCATGCCTGGGCCCCTCCTGGTCAGCCCACACCTGTATCAGCCCCTCGTGCCACAGCTGCAGGCTGCTCCTCACATTGTCCTTTCCTCGCAGAGTGCTAGGCGTGCACCAAGCACCCTGTCCCAAGCCGGTGGCCACCAGAGCTGTAACTGACTCTGTTTGTATCAGAGGTATGTTTGATGGTGCACGGAGATGCATGATGAAGAAGCTGCTGCGTAGTGATGATGCTAATGCATGTGTAATGAACACTAAATCACCCTACCGGAGGGAGAAAGGTCCCAGGGTGAACTCAGCCAGGCAGTGGTGTGGGACAGTGTGGCTCCTCATGATTGTGTGATACTGGCAAATGAAGCCCTCTCTGGAGGCAGCCCTTTTGGAAAAGGGAAAATGGCTCCCCAGAGATCATGCAAGAAGGACAGACAAAGCCATCATCATGTACAATGTTATTGACAGAGGGTGTGAATACATTTCTGACAGTTTATCAGTTGCGTATTAATTAGTTTCCTTTTCTTTAAGCCTTTGTAAATAAAGTGTACACTGTTGTAAGTTGTGTGGTGTCTAATCAAAGGTGCAGGGACACTAGGCAACTTCACCTCACTCGAGAAGGATGGGCAGCAGCAGGCTGTGGCACCTCCAGGGATCCAGAGTTGGGTTGTAGCTTTGCGGGTAGCCCCACAGCCAAGGTTACACATGAAAAGCCAATATATATCTAAAATTCAGTTTTCTGTGCAAACAGGTCTGGGAGGAATGAATACACCAGGATCTACTGGCAAGCAGGAAGAAGCTTGGACAGTTATTTTTATTACAAGGTGGGGATCGGCCATGAGCTAGTTTTAAACTATATAACCTAATAACTGAACAAAAGAGCTGAGCTAAATGGGAGGGGAGGATGAGCTCTTTAAAAAAGGAAAGAAAAACATGCTCTTTTTTCTCCCCCGGAGCATCTAATCACACATCAACTGAGGTGCATGATGCACAAGACCAGGCCTGCTAAACACACCCTGTGACGGCACAGTTGGTCTATACAAGACGCACACTGCCATCCCACATAACACCCAAACCTTACACAGATTCAGAGAGTTAGTTGAAAAAGCCTAATGCAGGGAAAACTGAATCAAATCCAGAGGCACCATGCAGGCTGGAAGAGAAGGGAGAAAAAGGCTGGAAGCCATGGGTATAAGAGGCAGATACCTTTTTCCATACATCCCTCAGCCCCTAAACCGGTTCCTATTTTTCCCCACACTGCCTAAGAGAAACTCATTTCTTAGCAACATTTGCCCCTACAGGGACCTCATTCCTTCACCCCACCTTATCCCCATTTCTACCCCCATCCCCCCTTCCCCATCCCATCTGCTCTGGGACAAGAAGAGCATAGCCCATGTTGCTATGAACACGACTTTGTCACTGTCCGCATCACCAGGGGGCTGTGACATCACAGGCAGCCTGCCGTTGCTATGGCACAGTTCAGAAGCACACAGTGTCCACGGGCAGATACACACCATTTCTCTCCAGACTCTGGAGCGACCAGTCGCACTTGTGTGTATATTAGGTAACTTCTTTTTCTGCTACTTCTTCATTCCTTTCTGCAGCTGCCATCCAGGTACAAACCCTTCTGCCCCTTGCAGGGACTTAACAAGCTTTTCTCACCATTTTCTAAAGCTTTGAGGGAATGCCATTAAACATGGGTGTGGGCAGGAATTTCCTCACGTTGGGGAGCAGAGGGATGGGGTATTGTCCAGGGCTTTGCCACCTTTGGGCACCTTTCTATCCAGAGATCAGCCTGGAAAAGGGGGCTGTGACAGGGCAACAGTTCACACCACAGAGAATGAAAGAGAAGCGGATCGAAATGAATCCACTTTCAGGAAATGGTGGTGTGGAGAAAGGGTCCTTCCCTTTGGTCTTTAAGGGTACGGTCTGGGGCAAACAGAACTACTGAATACTTCCCTGCATTTAACCATGGGGAAAGAGAGGACTTTCAACAAAGCCTTTCCCAACTTGTCCAGGAGGTGAAGGGGGGAGGGGGGGTGGTCTCACAAAACCCCAGTGAGACCTTGAGTCATCACAGGGGGTCCACAGCATGAGAGAAAGTCCTCACATAAAGCACTTGTTATTCGGCCTAACTTCACACCCACCAGTCCAGGGCAGGATTCTGTCATCTGCCTAAGTTTACTCCTCTTCCATCAACTTCTTCTCACTCTCCACAGCTTTTCCAACCAATCACTTTCCTTGTGCCTGGCTTCAGACTAACACAGGGCAAGCAGGGACATGGGTACAGCGGGGCTGGGCACAGCACCTCACCCCCCAAAGGGAAAGCCAGCAGAGTGAGTGCTATCAACCCAGAGTGCCTGGTTGCTGCGCTGCTTCTCACTGCCGCTCAGCCCAGTGCTGCTGCTCCTCGTGAGAGCAGAGCGAGTACTCATGGTGTCTCTTGTCCCCTCCAGGATGGAGCAAGACTTCAGGACTGGGGCTAGGGAAGCCCAGTCCAACCCGGCCAGGGTGGAGGACAAATCATCCCCAGTGGAGACTGGTGCCCCAGAGCCCTGCACTCAGGGAGCTGAGTACAGCAGCCCCCAGGCTTCCCCTCAATTAAACATCCCAGCACCTGCAGAAATGCGCTTCTCCTTTTGGAGGAGAGGAAAGAGCCTGGTCTGGCAAAAAGGAGGCGGCCCCGGCCAGAGGTCCAGAAAAGATCTGCAGGCCGGGCAGTCCTGCTGCCCGTGCCTATGGAAAGGCCTCTGGTTCCTGGGGAAGAAAAACAAGGACCAGGAAAACCTTCCTGAGGGGGACCTGCTGCCTCCCACGCCAAAGAAGACCTGGTGGCCATGGGGTACAAGAAGGGGAGGGCAGCATGACCCCAAGGCAGGCCCTCCAGCCAGGTGGCTCTGGCGCTTCTGGAGGAAGAATGCCGTCCATCCACAGGTCCCGGAGGCTGAGGAACTTGAGCCAGTCCCAACCCTTGGCTCTGCCTTATCAGCTGTCTTCATAATCGGCAGCTCCCCAGGTGAGGGCTCTGGAGGGATGGGAATATGGGGAGCCGCCTTCCCCAGGGGCGCTGGTAGGGAGGTGTCATGGGATCAGCATGGGAGACCTTGGAGCCCTTGGCATGGGCTGTGGGGGTGAAGGAGCGGGAAATCACTTCTAGACCCCTCCTCTCCTGGGTGCCCCCGCAGCAGGAGTCAGGCAGGGGTCGATGGGGGCTCCCCGTCACCTGGACCCATGGGGAGGAAACTGGGGGTTAGGCGTGGAGCAGCCTCTAGGGGGCCCTGGCAAGGTCTGGGCTGGTCCTTTCCCACATGGGCCCTTGAACAGAGACTTTAACTTCCCCCAACTCCCATTACAGAGACATCATACACCAGCTGGACCAGCCAGCCAGGGGAGACCACAAAGAAAAATCCAGAAGAGCTAGGCCAGGTAGGGCCCTGCCTGGTTCCTGAGATACCTCTCAATATTTTAGAGCTTATTTTCTCCTCACAAAAAAATGAATGAATCAAGTGACAGTGGTGGCAGATGGCCATTCACCTGGCACTTCAGTCTTCCTGCCCACACAAAGCAGGTTGCTTTCCAAGAAGCTCACACAACTTTTAGGGTTTATTTATTTATTTATTTCCAAATGGTTGCAGCGTGTGGCTGCTTCAGTCACAAGGAATGAAATGCACCCCCAAACACTGCTCACTACCACGTGCAACTTCTGATGGTTTGCTGTAATGTTGTGGTTGGAGTCAGTGTGCAGCTCTTCTTACTTCCAAATGCAATCCATTGGTTATTTTTTAACTGAAGTTTTTAAGGTAAACCCTGTAGGAAAAATAAACATGAAAAATAATCTATTTCCTAAGACCCCATGTGGCCTTAAATTATTGAAAGCTTTTCTTTGAATCATTCAGACCCTTGTCTTTCTAATGAGTACATAGGTGCCAAATTTGGTTTTTACCGGTGGGCACTTACAGACAACTCCCCTCCCTCCCCCGCCAAAAACAAACAAAAAACAAAAACCCACCCAAACCAGTGCTTTATTTTAAACTGCATATGTTCATGTGCCACACCTCGCACATGCCCAAGAGAATCAGTCTCTAAAGATTGGCACTTTAGTGGGTCTTTTTTAGCACTTCTATCTAATAGCTAATTGAATCAGATTCAACTTAGAAGTAGCAAAAGCCCCACTGAAGCACCTGATCTTTACACACACAGCAGAGCTTGGTTGAAGTAACATGGTGCTTCTTCTGGTGAAGTGCCCATCCCCCACACACACTTTTTTTAAACAGTTGCAAGCAGCCAGAGAGCTCCAACATGCAAAACCAAAATGGCTGTGGCTTGTGGGTGCTAGACACCCACTAATTATTTTCAGTGTGTGCTTGAGCCCTGGAGTACCTGCAGAATAGATGGTCATGAATGAGTGAACTGTAGGAAATGCTCATTTACAAGTGACCCCAAAACGAGGTTCTCTTCAAAAGCTTTGTCTTTCATTTCAGCCCTCCAACTCTCAGTTCTGTCCTTTAGCTCATTCATTTCTGAATGAACTGGAGAATGAGCAGGACAAGAACAAGAATAAGGAGGAGGATGACAACACGGATGAGGAGGAGCCCAATTCAATGGGAACTGCTCTTTAAAGTCAAAGGGGCCATTTGATTACTAGAAAGAAAAGACCAGATGTGGCAGCACAAGTCAGGGGGCAGCTCTCCTCACACCCAAATGCAATGGGCAGGCCATTTTTTTTTTTACTAAACTTTTTAAGGTGAACTCTGTAGGTAAAGAAATGCAGCAAATCATGGTCTTGCTATGAAAATGGCTGTGTCCTGCAGGCAACACTCTGGTACAATTAAGTCAATATCAAAACTCACATTTAATTCAGAGAGGCCAAGCTTCTATCCCTGACATCTCCAAAGTCCAGCGGTTATAACCAAGTCTGGGACACAAACCCCTAGACCTGGAAGTAGTTTACACCCAACATTGAGGACTATCCTGGAATGTACTGTTGGTCATGTGAGGTAATCAGCAGCCTAGTTTTGCATCAGTGGCTCTTTGTAGGCACAAACCAGACACAAGAGATTATTTCCAGGATGCCAAATTATGTCAGCAAGAAAACTGGGCTATGGCCCAACTGAGAAACTGAACCCCACAAATCCATATGTGGCACAAGTGTGAGAACATGCGGCTTTTCAAAGACGGTGAGTCTGACTCGGTATTGCACTGCTGTCCTCACAGCCCACAGCAAGCAGTCCTTCTGCTGGTTAGTAAAACCGAGTGGGATTGAATAAATCAGGAACAGAATGGTGTGGGTACTGTGGAGAGAGGATTTGGCTCAATGTGCATAAAGGAGAGCAGTATCAGGCAGGAATAAAGGAAGCAACAGAAAAATGGTCATACCTCGGCAGAAGGTGAACATTTGAAGTGCACATCTTTCTACACAATGAAAACGTATAATAGCTGGCATAGGCCTGCCCTCCTCATCCACCCCATCAGATTCATCTGCCCTGCAAGCTGTCCCATGTAAATCCTGCTTTTTCAGCAGACCAGCCCCAAGTAGCAAGTGCCCACTCCTCTGGGGTTTCCCAATTTAATTCCCCATTGTTTTTCTTTTCCACATTGTTTTGTTGCAAAGTCCTGATTTTTCTGGGTGCTCAACTGAGATTGCAGTGATAGATCCAAATGCAAGTCAGAAAGAGTCTTCATTCCTTGTCTTTCTAATGAGTGAACTGTGGGAAAAGCTCATTTACAAATGACTGCAAAATGAAATTTTCTTCAAACCTCTCTCTTTGATTTCACCTCAGATGTCACAACTGGATATCCAGCATTTGATAAAAACCTTGATAACACTGGCAGCAGAGAGAGGTGGGGACAATGAAGAGGCTGTGAACCAGGAAGAGGATGCTATTACTGGAGTCAAAGGCAGAGGGCCGGAAAAGACTGCAAGGGACCATCACATCCTTGT
Source organism: Alligator sinensis (assembly GCF_000455745.1). Lineage (NCBI taxonomy): Eukaryota > Metazoa > Chordata > Crocodylia > Alligatoridae > Alligator > Alligator sinensis. Next base: position 524,157 of record NW_005842147.1, on the reverse strand, counting down.
CATGTCCCCTCCAATTAGACTCTGGGGACAAAAAGGGGAAGGACTATAATACTACCAGTATTTATAACCTTGTGCCTGGAACTGGCCTCTAAAATCAGGAACTGTCCCTACCAATCCTGGACTTATGGTCACCCTATCTATAATGTATGTATTTGAGTTTTGTGATGCTTTGTTGAATTAAATCCTTTTTTCCAGCTCATGACTCTGTTAATATAACATGGCTCAAAATATAAGATGCCCCCCAATAATTAGATTTTGTAGGTGGAAAATTTATTGATTTCTAATAATTTTCCAGGTCTAGAATCTAAGTGTTAGAGGGTTGTCTTGAATCCCCTGCCCCCACTGCTACAGGAGGGAAAGTAGTGGCTGGGGTGGGGGTGGGTGGGTGGGGCGGTGGCCCCCTTAATTTCCATCCTAATGGAAGATGTTAATATCTAGACAAATCTTACTAGGGAAAAACTGTAAAACAGTTAAAAAGATTTTTCCATTACGAAAATACTCTTCAGTGGATTGCATATAAAGACCTAATGACTCCCTGTCATAACTCCCTGATGTCAATTGATGTCAATAGAATTACACCAGCAATGAATTTCAGCCAACATTGGGTGTGTCTATAAGTAAGCTCACCAGCTAGATATACATTCTGCATGTCATAAAACAGATGCTGTCATCTAGGTTTCATCGCAGTTATTATTGCACACAAAATTTCCATGTTAAAAGACCATTACTAATGTTGCAAAGCCAAGCTCTCAGAAGTTTGGAAATGTCAGTATTAAGACTGTTTTTGGAACCTGAATTCAGTCGTATTGTGCATTATAATATATTCCTTAATTATCTGATTCCTTTGAATATGCTTGTTAATTGCATGATGATATAACCTTAATCTAGCCTTCCCGCCTACAAGGAGGCCAGGGAAATGGGGCTCTGCTACCTGCTGGGAGGATTTCAAGGAAACTCATGATGTCCTGTGGACTCAAGATGCTTTGAGGCAAACTTCCACACTTCTCAGCAGCTGACATAAAGCTTGGTGGCCAGTTGCTTATCTGCTGCAGTAGTTAAGGTCCAGACTGACTAAAAAAGATGCAGTGTGTAGAACTCAACCATCATCAGTTGTCTTTTGCACATGGGTAAATGACTAAATGAAAGGACTGGGAGAAGTCAAAGGTCACATTTTGCCCGTGAGCTGTTATATTATCTAGCTACTCTATACTCATAACAAGTCAAGGTAATTTTAAAATGTGGTCTGGAAACCAGGAATTTCAAGATGCAGGTTATTATGATGTATCCTGTTTTGGGCTGATGCAGGCCTGTCACAGACCCATCCCTCTGCAAGGCAGACAAATAAATGTATTGACAGGGCATCAGACCAGGTAGGTCAGCTGAAGATGGGGGTAAGATAAGCAATGTTTATTGACTGCATTTTACATACAGGAAACCTGATACTGAAAGGATTCTTATCTCAGTAGAATGATAATGGATTTAGTCTGGTAAAGAAGGTTAAAATCTAGCCCTCTTAAGCTTCCAATATCTAACCAATGATTGTCCCTCCAAAAGTTGTGATGTGTAAGTTATCTTAGTTCCAGTTTAACAAAGTGCGTGTGCATGCACACGCACATGCATGCATGTGCTCAAATACCATTCAATGAACCAACCCCAGTGTGCCCAGGTTTTGGCTTTCAGAATCTTATCTGAATACTGAAAGCCATTATTAGATTTCCATATTTCCTTCCACGTGATTCTCTCAGTATGATTTTGCGGTGATATGTCATACTAAACCACAGAAGTCCATGATCTAATATACCCGAACTGTGTAAAAACATACTTTCAGACACAATGGTTTCCTAACCTCACAGGAAAAATATTCACCCCATAAAACATTTTCTGTTTTGTTTTGGGTTTTTTTTAAAAGAAGGGCTGTGGAAGATGCTATTTAAAATACCAAGTGAACCACAAGGATTAGGATTATTAAACTGATGGGGCTTTGATACCCATTTTCTTTTTTAGAAAAAACAAAGCCTGTTAAGACTTCTTTAAATGCTGTAGGTCAAATGTTTGAGACTGTAGACCTATTTTTCATTTACACTGGGCGTGTCTACATGAGACATTTACTACAGTTGCCTAATTAACTCCGCAGTAAACATCTTGGCATCTACACATGCACCCCTATTAGGCCACAGGAAACTAATAAACTCTGTAGAAGGTTAGTATTTGAAAATACAAGTACTATCCTGCTGCAGAGTTTTTTTGTGAGCATCAATACACATGTATATGCTGACCCAGCCAGCTGGGGCATGAGGGCTGCCTGCCAGCTAGCCCAACACTAGAGCACCCTCATGCCACAGCCAGCCCCTTTGCAGCACACTGAGCTCGGTTGAAGCAGCCCTGGGCTGGTAGGCTGATCCCCTGGATCCTCTGCCAGCCAGGGCTCCTCTGACATCATGCTATGGTCCTGGGTGCACATGTAAACATGGTGCCTTGAAGCAATAAACTCTGGTGCAGTATGTGCCAGAGTTTATTGCTTTTCATGAATATGCACATGTAGATGCACTCACAGAGGCCACTGTATCACTGTGGCAGTACAGCACTATTGCATTGCCAGCACAGTATAATAGAGCCCAAGTGTAAATGAGAATCAGGCCATGCAGCTATGGAATGGGAGTTTTCAAATATTCATTTATGACCTTGAACTTAAGAAAGCAGTTACAATAAAAGATAGATGAAACCATAATGCATCAGTTGCAAAATGTTTCGGGGAGAATGATGTGGGAGGTGGATTGTATAGGACATTCTGTATAGATGAGAAAATGAACAGAAAGGAAAGAAAACAGAGAAATCCTGCAAACAAGGCTGTAACTGCAGTGATGTTACTAATCATCACTTTGCTTCCAAAAATTGCAATTCTGTACCATTTCACAAACATGCCATTTGTGTTTAGAGCAAAACTGATCTATCTTAAAGTCCAGCCCTTTTCCTGAAGGCTTGTGGTTTGCCGAGCTTTCCGGCTTTTTTTGCTTTGCCTCACAACGGATGCTTTCCCACATATAAATAATAGTTGGCCCAGAAGTACTCCAGAGGCAAAGGAAAGACTGGAATTTCCCAGGTCATGCTCTGGAATCCAGCTGCCTGCAAGACGTGTGGTAGTATCTCTAAGTCAAAAAGATATTTACAGCTGTTTTCTATGATGAGTCCAATAAAATCACTGTCTAAACTAATCTATTTTTCATAGATGAAAAGGAGTAGTCAAAATTATCACGGATGATTTTGAAAGCACACATCGCTTTCTCCCCCCTCTGAGTTCCATCAGTTTCTTTCCCAACTTATACAGCCTGCAAAAAAAAAAGGATCACAATAAAGGCAGGCAGTGATCTGTGAGTAGACGTAATATCTTTTATTAGGCCAACTGAGTAGTTGGAAAAAAGTTCTTAGCAAGCTTTCAGGCGCAATCACCCTTCTTCAGGCTTAGGGAGTTTCAGAAGCATTACAGCGAAGCCAAGTCTGTATTGCAATGCAAAGGATCAAATACAAGTCTTCAGTGTGCAGATGTTCAGACAGCAGGCCTTGAATGAGTAATCCTAGCTCTATTACATTTTCAGGAAGAGGGAGGTGTGAAACCTGTAAGACTAGGCAGGGAATTGCAGGGAGGGTCAATGAAGGGAAATTCCTTTCCTCAGACTAGAATCACCAGATAAACTGAAGTGGCAGCTGTGGCCACTCCTTGAGCTCTCTCTGCTCCACATGGAGAGCAGACACTTCTGAGAGGCTTAAACACAGCAAAACCATGGAGCTGAGGAAGCACGTTTCCCTGTCTCCATGGTCAAAGCGGGGAGAACCTCTGGGGCTTAAGTGCAGGGAGGCCATGCATTGAGGGGAGGCATGCAAGCTTTCCCTGGCTCCTTGGCCTTGCTGCTCTGTGGCTCAGCTTTCAGCCTGGAGCCCCGCCATGACTGCAACAAAACCCAGGAGCCCAGGGACAGGGACTAGCCCTGGGCTCCCAGGTCTTGCCATGCGGCCGCTCTGTGAAGAGAGCAGAGCTGCCGGGGGTAATCCTCAGTGGCTCTGTGGTCAGTGAGGTGTCACTGCATTAATTTCAATGAGACCTGAGCCCAGGGAAATTTGCATGGTGGGATCCAGGAGCCTGGGGAAGCCTTCTTCTCCCTGCTTGGGTCTCACAAATCTCCACGCTGAACATGGAACCGCAGAGGATTAACCTGCACTCAGCACAGAGCCACCAGGTTAGTCTTGATGTAATCCAGTGATTCTCAATCAGGTTGCCTTGAGAGCTTTACAAAGGTCTCATGCAATATTAATACTGTTAAGTTTACGAACGCTACTCACAAGATAAACCTTGAGATTTCACATAAGGACCCATACTGCTAAAAGTACTCTGCCCTCTTAGGGTCTTTCTGAGTTCTTTGCAACAGAAGAATTGCTCTGTTATTTTTCTGTAGCATAAAAAATTAGTGTAAATGAAGAGCTGGCATTTATTGAAGGGTGCCTTAAGTCAATTGAGGGGCATGTTGAGTCTATTGTGGGGTAGCACCTTGTCAAGGGTATTTAAATACATCCAGTTCACTGGAGCTAGAGGGGGAAGAGATAAACAGCAGCTGGCAAAGCATGGCTGGGTACTGCTCATACAGGCAGCAAGCATTTATCAAAGTCATGCTTAGCTAATGTGTGGAACCTGTCATCCATGCAATTCAAAGCACTTTGCAAAGGAAGCTCAAAATCATCTCTCACATTGGGAAACAGACAGAGAGGATTCCCAACACCACATGGCAAACTAGCAGCAGAAAAGTGCCAGAACTCAGTTCTCCTGATTGACGGATCAGAGCATGAGCTAGACAACTCTGTTCCTTGCCTGTTTGGGCCTTGTCACCACACGAACAATATCAAGGATGGATTGATGGCATGGAGATGGCTTTCATTCCCTTCAAGCGGCAATTGAGGCACACAGGTGGAGATCTACCTTGTTTCTGTCTATGCTATACCTACTGGGTGTATAAATTTAAGGACTTTGTCAATGATCTGGAGGATGAGATGGAATACACCCTCAGCAAGTTTGCAGATGACACCAACCTTAGAGGAGCAGCAGATATGCTGGGGAGAAGGGCTACAATTAGACTGATTCATAGATTGTAAGGCTGGAAGGGACCTTGGCGGTCCAGCCCCCTGCACCAAGCAGGAAAAGTAACTGGGGGCCAACTGACCCCAGCAAGGTGACTGTCTAGTCTCCTCTTGAAGATTTCCAGGGTAGGTGATTGCACCACCTCTAGAAGGAGCTTATTCCACAGTCTGGACACCCTGACTGTGAAGAAGTTTTTCCTAATGTTGAGCCTGAATCGGTCTTCCAGGAGTTTGTGGCCATTAGTCCTGGTTTTCCCCTCAGATGCCCTGGTGAACAGTTGCTCACCAAGCTCTTAAGAGAGACCTAGAAAAACTGGAGGACTGGACCAAAAGAAATCTCATGAAGATTAATAAGGACAAGTGCAAAGCAGGACAGAACAAACCCATTCAGTGGCAGAGGCTGGGGACTGACAGGCTAAACAGCAGCTCTGCAGAAAATGACTTGGACATTACAGTGGATAATAAGCTGAATATGACCCAACAGTGTGCCCTTGTTGTGAAGAAAACTAACAGCATAGTGGCCTGCATTAGTAGAAGTGTTGCCAGCAAATCAAGAGAAGTGATTATTTTTCTCTATTCAGCACCGGTGATGCCACATCTGGAGTACTGTGTTCAGTTTTGCACTGCCTCCACTACAGAAAGGATGTAGGAAAATTGGAGAGTCCAGTGGACAAAAGGTTAGGGGGCTGGGGCACATGACTTATGAGGAAAGGCTGAGGGAACTGGGCTTATTTAGTCTGGAGAAGAGAAGACTGAGAGGGGATTTGATAGCAACTACCTGAAGTGTAGTTACAAAGAGGATGGAGCTAGACTGGTCTCAGTGATGGGAATCTCAGAGGAGCAAGAGTCCTGGCTCCTAGCGTCCTGGCTCCAGGATGCTCCCACTCACCAGCCCTCTCTTGGCAAGTCACACTTTTGCAGGTCTGAGATGGCATTAAGACTAGATTTAAATGTTTAAAGGTAACCTATAACAGCACCCTGAGATCAGAGTACCACCTCTTTGATCCACTTTAAAGAATAATGTCTTTTGTGGAACACTATCAGGCCCTGTCTCATGTCAGAAAGTGGAAGTTGTGGCCGCAAAGCTGGGAATTCAATCTAAAAATAAACGTTTAAGCAAAGGCTTTATTTTCAGCTGCATTCTCTCAGCTGCAAGTACATCATACTAAAAGAGTGGGCAAGCGGTTTTGGTGCTGAGAACTGCTCTTTAATTATAAAGGCATGTGCCCACTAACCACAACCCCATTTAAGGACAAAAAAACCCTACCAACTTACTGGCAATAAGCTGTTAAAAGTGAAAGCAGAATTACATTCTCTATGAAATCTTAATGCCAGTAAACTGGAGGCTACAAAAGATTCAGTAGTTACCTCCGTGCAGTAATATGCACTCTGAGCCATGCAAGTCCAAGACATTATGTCCTAATCCATACTGTTTAGATTGCGAGACGCAGAAACATTCCAGGGCTGCCAAGCAGATTCTCATGATTCCCCTGAGTTTTTTGGTTGCTTAGGTCTGGGTGTACACCTAATCATGGAAAGCATGCGACTATATTAGTCTCGATGAAGGCATGATGCACTGCAACTGGGGTCTTGCACGGTAATTTATTTTATAGTCTGGTATATCAGGCTAATTGCATTTTGTTGACAGAAAGGTGAAATGTTGTTGTGACAAACTGGTATGAGTGGGAAGTACTATAAAAGAGAGTTAGTATAAATCATCTCTTTTCCTTACTGGAAAAATGTGCAACCACTACTGAGCGAGTCTGTAGTGTGATATATAGACTTAAGGGTAGATTATGTCTATCCTTTAAATGAAAGATAAAAGTTTAGCTTAACAACAAAAGGCAAATCACTGCTATGAGTTCTGTTGCATGCACATTGATCTTAATGATAATACCTGCTGGGTATTAACTGCAAAGAAGAGTGATTTTGATTCTGCACTTGGCAGTCAAATCTGGATCCAGAGCTGAATTTTCTGGGTTGTTTTTATCCATTATTAAAACAAACCACATTTTGATGTTCACCTAATCATAGTATCATGCTGAATTAACTCCCAGGTTTTAAAGAATGTGGACTTTGCTATGACAGAAGATGGTAACTTTAATACTTGGAAACCAGGAAACTTTTTTTTTTTTAAAGGGTCAGTTTATGACTTGGGTTGACAGCTGGGAATAATTAAGTGTTCTTGTCAAAGGTCAAAATAATAGGGTTAAATTCCTGTATTCCCAAGCAGAAACTCTTCTAGGACAGAAGTATTTGGTCCCTTTTCTTCAGACACCCAGAGAGCAAAAGGCAAGTTTGAACGGAAAGGCCTTTAAATGAGGTATTGCTAAATTATTACGCTTCTGAATTCTAATTTTGACACTGTTGCCATGTCCAGACAAGTGCAAGCATGCAGTACGTGGCCTGATAGACACGTCTGTGGTGCCACATACCACATGTTCAGTTGTTTCCACACTGCAAGGGAGCAAGGGAGCTGACTCAATCTGCTATTAGATAAAAGCGCCAAAAAGCCCTGATGAAGTGCCTGATCTTTACAGACGTTGGGAGAGCTGGGTCTAATTAACATGATGCCTCTTCCGGGCATGCGCTGTGCTTGGCACGGTGTCATGCCAAGCTTAAAGTGCCATTTCATTTTGTTTTTCATGTATGCAAGCAGCCATAAATTTTAAACTTGACATAATTATTATCTATTTAATCACTACAACATTCTTTAGAACATGCTGTAGATACTTTACAGGCAGATGCATGAAAATGTACCTTAACTCACTGCACAGCTTTAATGAGGAACCAAAGTGTGTGTGTGGGGGGGGAGGGGTTTAATATTTACTGGGCATATTCTCACACTGGCACAGGAAGAGTTTGCACATTGCACACTGAAATGAGGAAGATATCTACGTACATGTATTGCTCCAAGAACTAAGTGCTTTTTTTCTGGCCCCTTACATTTAGCAGTCTAAGTGAATGTTGCTGAATAGATCTTCTTGGATTTATGTTTGCTTGAAGGAAGCGTACCTTAACAGGTGTGGTTGCTCCTTAGCTCTGTCCCCTCCCAACTCTGAAATCCCTCACACTTGCCAGAGGATGGGAGAGGATGCTATCAAGATGGCATTCTCTCTGTGCTCTAGATATGCCCAATCTGCTGTGACCACACATTCAAATAATCTGGGAGAATTCTCCCATGTTTGTTTGCCTGGTAGAAAACCTTACCCAAAGCCACACTTATAGAGATTTGAATGCTGAGAGCCTGATGAGTGGAGAGCTTGCTGATACTGTGCAGATGGTGTCAGGGCAGAGGGGAAGGGGAGCTGCTGCTCTCCCAGGAGAAAACATGAGAGTATAGATGTTCGGACTTTTCTCCCAGAGTAAAAATGGCCTCTTCCAGAGAAAAATAGCCTGCTTCAGAGAACAGCAATACACACAGAGAGGAAACTGCTATCACATGTAAGCATTTCATGATGGTTTCTGTTATACAGTATTGATCATATAGATGATGATTAAGTCCAGACTAGGATCCCCTAATCTTCCAGACAGATGCGATTAAAGAAGAGCTATACTAGGAAATCTCTCAGATATTTAGTAGTCAGGATTCTGTATTTGGAGTGCAGTTAGCTGTTCTACTGGTACATGGTCCACAAAAGACTCCAGCTCACCCATCCAAAGCAATGTTGCTTCTGCAAGTCTGACAAGAGCTGTAAAATTTTAAATTTTGGCAGAAAACTAGATTGGTGAAATGAAATACTGGTCTTTCATCACCGCCCTTTTTCTTAACCATAGTTGCATTTTCATCCAGGCATGCTCTTTGAGCATGATTTACTACCTCCCTCCAGTGGCTCCAGGGTAAGCAATTAAACTTCCTAATCATGATTTTAAAGAAGCAGTCATTGATCTTCAAAGATGTTACCTTTGCTAGACTTGTTTCAGTTCTAATGAACTCATCTGGCACATGCTGGAGACGTATGGATTCCAGGTCACTTAATTCAAGGATTCTAGTTCACTCTGTTCATAACAACTCTGGTTAGCGACAGAATTGTCTCTACTCACTTGTGGTCCTCTACATGTCAGTTGGATTACATGAAGCAACAAGCAATTGAAGTTCTCTTTAAGAACCCTTAGTCACATGCTTTTTTATTATTATTATTATTGTTGTTGTTATTATTATATAGCATAGCAAATTCAACTTAACCTAAGAAGCTAGTAGGAAGGCAAAGAAACAATGACTATTTTGTCATCCTTTAATAGTGGAAGTTGCCTCTGACCTTTTAAACTAAGGAACTAGAGCCAGGTGAAGTCTAGAGAGAGAAAAAGTTTCCATCCTCAGAGTGAAAGAGTTCTTCCTAATATCCAACCTAAATTTCCCCTAGCTCTTTGTCCTGTCCCCTATGACCACAGAGATCTGTCTGTCACCACCTTCTATAAAACCACCCATCAGGTATTTGAAGACTATTATCAAATCCCTACTTAGTCTTTTCTTTGTCAGACTAAATATTGCCAGCTCTTTCAGCTTTTCCTTGTAAGTCATGTTTTCAAGACTTCTAACCATTTGTGTTGCTCCCTGCTGAATCTAATTTAAGGCTCATATACGTGAGAGCCCAGCAGGAAAAATTATGCTGAGGGGAAACCAGCATGGGTTCATAGCAGGTAGATCATACCTGACTAATCTAGTCTCTTTTTATGGCCAGGTTACAAAACACCTGGACATGGGAGTAGGGGTAGATATTGTTTATTTAGACTTCAGGAAGGCCTTCAATACGGTATTCCACCCCATACTGGGGAACTAATTAAGAAGCTGTGACTTGGATGATTACACAGTCCGGTGGGTGGCAAATTGGCTAGAGGGTCGTACCCAGAGCGTCG
>NW_005842147.1:468965-513304 GCF_000455745.1 Alligator sinensis | reverse complement strand
GGAGGTTAGATAAGCATCTAGCTGGGGTCATCTGAACCCAGCGCTCTTTCCTGCCTATGCAGGGGGTCAGACTCGATGATCTATTAAGGTCCCTTCCAACCCTAACATCTATGAATCTATAATTTGTCCATGTCTTCTTTGAAGCATGGTGCCAAAAACTGAACCCAATACTACAAGCAGGGCTTCACCAGTGCTGAACAGAGCAGAAGGAACACTTCCCTTCATTTGCAAGCTACACTGTGTTCAAAACTGTCCAGTATGCTCTTGGCTTTTTTATAACAAGAGTGCACTGTTGATTTGTGTTCAGTTTATGGTCCTCTATAACCTCAAGATCCTTAATGCAGTACTGCAGAATTAGCCAGTCATTCCTCAGTCTGTATTTGTGCATACAATTATTCCATAAAAACTTTTCATTTGTACTTAACTAAATTTTACTTGATTAATGTTGTACTATTTCTCCGGTTTATCAAAGACCTTTTGAATCCTAATTCACCACTACAGAATATCTTCAACTCCATTCATTTTGGTGGATTTTGCTCTACCCATCTGCAAGTTTGCTAAGAATGCACTCTATGCCATCTTCCAAATAATTAATAAGGACACTGAAAAATACCATACCCAGGACAGCTCTCTGGAGAGTCCCACTTGGTACTTCCTTCTTATTAGACATTGAGCCATTGATGACTGCTTTTTGAGCAACCAGCTTTATGTCCACCTTACAGTGGTTTTATCTACACTGTATTTCCCTAGCTTACTAATGAAAATATCATGGGACACCATGTCAAAAGCCTTGCTAAAGTCAAAGTATATCACATCCACTTCTCTACCCAATTCCACAAGCAGAACCCATCTGCTTGTTATAGAAGAAAATCAGCATGTTCAGATGTGGATGGCTCTTAATGAATCCATCTTGGCTTTCCCTGATCCCCTTGTGCTTAGATATAGATTTCTTGATGACCTGTCCTATGCTCTTTCTAGGTATCAAGGTCAGACAAACTAGCCTGTAATTTCTTGAATCCTTCTTCTCTTTTTTAAAGATGGACACTATATTTGCCCTTTTCTAATCATATGGGACCTCATCTGACTTCAATGACATCTCAAAAATAACAGCTGTCAGGACCTCTGACCAAATGTGCCTGGCTGGACCAAGCACTTGAGTTACCACACCTGCCCCTGATCCCTGGCTAATGAGACTCCCCCAATTTGCTGCAACTGGATTGGCTGCTGAAACCATCAGTCACCTGTTTTAAACACAACTACTAGCTGAGACTGCAGGCATGCCTTCACACAGCTTCAGTCTGTTCCAGCAAACCTGATGTTCAAAGCTCTCTCTGGTTCTCCTGGCTCCTGACTTGGTTTTGGCTTTTCCTGAATCTGACCTGGGATCTCCCCTGAAACTTGGTACTTGCTGTCTGACCACTGATTTATAATCTCAGCTTGCTTCTTGGACTATGTCTCTTGGGTTTTTGCTCTTAGCTCTCCTGGAACTTGATCCCCATGTTCTCCCCACTCCAGGCCAGACCCTAACCCACCACTCGGGAAATCTGTGCTCCTGCCTTGCTGATCCCCTAGTCACTCCTAGTGGCCTACCACAGACCTGGCCGCCTACATCCCAGCTGAACCCTCACAATAGCCAGCAGCACCAAAATTGATCCAGCCAATTCCCTGTATACTCAAGGATACACTTATCCAGGTTTGATTACTTGAAAACGTCCAACTTCTCTTAAGTCATTCTTCATCTGTTCTTCTACTATGCTAGGCTGCTTGTCTTCTCCTATATCCTCGCTGCCAGCTGTACCTGTGATCTGATAGCTGACCTTATTTGTGATGGCTGAAATTTAAAAAACCGCATTAACTATTTCAGCCTTCTCTGCATCCATTTACTAGATTACAGTCTGCATCTAGTATGGGACCTACACTTTCCTTAGTCTTCGTCTTACTTCTGACATGTTTGCAGAACACTTTTTAATTGCCCTTCATGTTCCGTGCTAGTTGCATCTCAATTCATGTCTTGGCCTTCCTGATCCTTTCTCTGTATGCCCATGTGATGCTCTTCTATTCCTCCATAGTAATTCTACTTTTTATATGATTCCTTTTTTTGAGTTTCAATTCACTGAGGAGTAAGCTGTTTAGCCAGGCCAGCCTTCTGTTACACTCCTTATTCTTTCTTTGCATCAGAATAGCCTGCTCTTGCACCTTTAATATGGCCTTGTTAAGGTCCAGCCAACTCTCCTGGATTCAGCAGTTGGATCCTATCATGCGGGACTAGAGAGCATGACCAGAACAAGGTTTGATGTTCCATACTTATCTAGCAAATGACGCCCACCAGCTACCATTTATCTACTTTTCCCAGATTAATATTTATCCCCATAACAAAAAGCTTAATTAAGATGATACCAAAGCTGAAAATTTGGGCAAGAAGTTTCCAAGAAATTCTAAAAAGTCACTAGAAATGGTATCTTTGTACGACAAGATTTCTTCCTATCTTATGACAGACTGTATTTATAAAAATCGAATGCTTATAAGAGTATAGTCGTTACCAATCACTTAGGATTAAGTGAGAAGGAGGAGAGAAGTTAATGATGGGCCATTCTATAGTTTTTAGATCTGTACAGTTCAGAGAATTTGAGATTTCAGTATGCTTTGCTTGCTTAATATATGGCTATTTCTAAAAATAGCAAGGATCAAATGCACTGCAGAACTCCGTCCATACCTGCAATTACACTGCACAAGAATGCAGTGAGTAATGGTATTTTAATCCACATTATTTGATATTGCTGCAACTTGATAGCTCTTCAAACAGTACAAAAACAACCTTGATCTTACTAATTCTCTTTACTTAGGAAGAGGCCAGGCACAAGGGGATGTATATGTCTGCTTTCTTTAATTCATTTCAATTCGTTTTATTAAGGATTCTGGCTGAAAGCCATACTCCCGAAAACAACGTAACAGACACACAACCATAATATAAATTGAAACAAAAAACAAGCAGCAATGCAAATATAATAATAAAATGCAGCCAACCATTATAAAAGCATTATTCCCACTCCTAGAATTAACATAATCAAGTACAAATATGTGATAAATCAGATCACGAATCTATAAAAGTGTTGTGCATAGGTCCACAATTAACACAGTAAAAAACAAATATAGTGATAAGTTAATCGGTCATATCAACAGTAAAGGATGTTTAGCTCTGATCACTTCAGCCTTGCAAGCAAAAATTTTAAGACTGTTTACTAAATATGGATCTGCTTGCTGGAAGAGTCATATTAATTTTTCTCTATTTGAGAAGTATGTCAATTTCTGCAAGAAAGGTGATAACCACTTTCTTCTTATGTCATTATATAGAGGACATTCTAAGACATAATGAACAGTGTCTTCCAAAACTCCTAGACAGTCTGGGCAACATCTTTAAGCCCTTGAAATGGAAAGTCTACGTCCAGCCAAAACAGCTGTGGGCATCTGTTCAGTCCTGAGTCTAGTCAAAGAGGTTCACCATTTGTTGTTGAGATCCAGCTGTAAATACCTTTCTCCCTGACAATCTAATTTCCAAAGAATATACAAGGGGCGATACAAGTAGCCCTGGCCACTGCAAAACTCATTCTGCCTGACAATATTTCAGAATCTCTGGAAAACCTAGACCTTTTCTATGTGGGTGAAGAGTCTTTCATTGTCATAATGCCCCATCCCGGAAAATGCAAAAGTGCAGGAAACAAAAGCTAGCCAGAGAGATTGAAGAGATGTGGGATTATTGATGTCTTCTATATAGCACAATTTGAGCAAGCGAGAATGTAGAAGAGGCAGGATTTTAAACCAGAATCCCACCATTCCAATAATAATATTAGTTAAAATGGAATCCCATGTCTAATCCCAAGAAGGATGCAGGAGTTGAAGAAGGAAGACCCAGAAGAGCCTTGAGAAACTTATTCGGCGGTGTGTCTACATCATTACTGATGGCATAGCCCCATACTTCTGTGCCATACAAAATCTGAGATGCAACTTTGGCTTTATATGCTAATATGGGAGCTTGGACTGATCATCCTGCTGTGGTCTCATAAAATGTATTTATATCCACTGCTGATTTGGCTGCCTTAGTTTAACCAACTGAATGTGGCGTTTCCATGATGGAAAAGCTGTAAACATCACACTCAAGTACCTATAGGTTTTAACAACTTCGAGTTTGATTCCCCCACCCCCTCCCCAGTGTTCCATGCGTATTTCATCAAACACCTTCCCCAAAACAGTATTTTGGATTTATCATAATTTATCTTTAAGTTATTCTGTCCACAAAGATGCTCAAAAGTTGAAATTGCTCTCTGTAATCTAATGTCAAGAACCCCCATTATGACGGTGTCATCAGCATACATTAAAACAGGGATCAGGGTTGCTAGTAATTTTGGGGGCATGAAAAGGAGTGTCCTGCATGTTTCCAATAATGTCATTCATATAAAGGTTAAATAGCAAGGGGGCCAAAATACATCCTTGTCTAACCCTTTTAGTGTCTGAAATTTCTGTGTAAATTTGCCCCTCAGGCCCCATCGAGGGGCGAATTTACGATATTCTATCAGCAGATGCAAAAGGGTCAATCCCATAATTTAACAATTTCTCCCAAAGTTTACTTCTATCTATACTGTCAAAAGCTCTTGACAGAACAACAAATGCAACATACGATGCTGATTAGTGCATTTGTGTATATTTATGTCCAGAAAACTGAAGAATAAATATGTTATCAATAGCGGAATATCCATCCCTAAATCTGGTCTGATGTTCATGTAATGTTTTCTCCTTATACCCATACTATGAGATGGTATGACAAGTGACACCCAAAGATTTTAGCTGAGATGTCTATTAAATTTATGGGGTGATAAAATTCTGGCTTATCTTTTAGACCTTTCTTGAAAATAGATATGATGGTACTCTCTTTCAAGGAATCTGGGATTTGGCCCAGCTCAATTATAAAGTTATACCATTTTTCCAAGACCAGACCACCATTTGATGTTATCAATATAAACTCCCACCAGTATTCTATCTGGGCCTGGGGCTTTATTCTTGCATTGTACTTGGAGAAGATGTTCTATTTGATCATTTGTTACCAGATACTTAGTTGCATCAATAATAGGTATATTACCCTCTTGAATAATATTTATTTGCTCCATGGAATAAGTAAAGTTATTGGAAAAATATTCTACCCAACTGTCTGCAGTAATGTTATTTTCAACATTATAATTATAGTTAGCCATTCTCTTTGACACAAATAGCCAAAAGGTTTTACTATCTTTGGCAATAATTACTGATCTCAATTTGTCCCACTGCTGGTTGTAATAGTCTTTTTTCTTGTTCTGGATTTTTTTTATTTTTTTTTAATAAAGCAAAGTGGGCATGAAAAATAGGATTCCAGTTTCTTGGCAAAATGTTTTCTTCTGTATCAATAGGCTAAACTATTTTTAGCTTTTGTGAATTTGTTCAAAGAACAGAAGTTCCTGTGCCCTAATCAGGAGAAAAGTTTTGCTCTTCCCCTTTGCCTTGCACTGCACAGTGCTGAACAATAAAATAAACACTTTCAAAAGCAACTTTCTCAGAAGTATTCCCGAAATATAATTCTACTTTTCCAACACATCTCTGTTCTCCAGTGTACTCTTCCATACAAGCCTTTTAGCCCATTTGAAGACAAAGAATTGTCTTGTAGTTAGGGCACTGAATTAGGAGCTAAGTGATCTGAATAAAGTTATTAGCTTCCTCAGAAGCTACCTGTGTGCAAGTCACTTAGGACCATTGTCTCAAGCCTCTAGATGGAAATACAGAAAACGTCTCCTCCTTTTTATTCCTCCATCTTCTGTGTAGGGTCTGGTATAAAGAGAGTCCTCCTTGCACTCAGGCATCTGGGCATCTATGCACGTGCTCCAGCATGGGGAGGAGGGAAGGATCTTTTAATTAGAGCAGCTCTCGGGAGCAGCTCTAATTAAAATGCCTGCAACATCTCATGTATTCAGTGTCGTGTACTTCAAAATGGCAATGGGGGTGCTTTAACTAAAGCTCTCGTTCAATTAATTTTAGTTAAAGTGACCCTGCCATTCCAATTAGATTAATCGGATCTGCTCCACTGCATTCTAATTAGAACACTTTGGGGCAGGTGTCCTGCATGTGTACAAGCACCAGAAGTCCAAGGATTCATGAGACTAATCGCTGTTGTCCATAGTAGTCTAACAAGTAGTACCAAGCCATCTACATCATCTGGCAACTGGATGATGGTACCTTTGCACCATTCTGTGAAGCAGGCTGTTGTCCAAGGGGGGAGGGGGCGGGGCAGGCACATAAAACTACATGTTTGTTAAGATTGGTGCAGTAGCTGTAGACCACCAGAAAAACCTGCCACTGAACCTCAGCAGCACTGGGGCTTATTGTTGCAAATGCAGCCAAAACCTCTGTGCCTCAGACTCGTTGCCCACAGTTACGATCATATTTATCTGCCATTGTGTTGGATTGCAAGGTCTAATTCATCAGTATCTGCAAAGCATATTGAAATGCTCAGCTATAAAATAGCATTACATATACAAGTAGTAGCTAAAGCAACTTTTCACTCATTAAATCAGAAAAGCTTTGTATTTTACATGCTGTTGCATTCTTTTGGGAATACAATGCCGCACCAGAATCCCTTGCCATTCTTTTGGTAGAGGAGATGAGGACTCAAATTCAACATAGTATTTCCTGAAGTGTATAACCTAACTACCTTACAGATGATTGCACTGTAACTGATATCTACAGCAGTTTGAAAAGGCAGACTTGGTATTAAAAAGAGATGTAACAAGAGAAATTATGGGCTATACAGATTTAGAGTTAATACAATATGTGCTCTGAGGATGCCATTGCTTGAGGTTGCAAAGGCAACTATTAAAGGGATAAATTACCATTTTAAGCCATCACAGTCAGGCAAAAGGTGAACAAAACTCAAGCATATGATGATTACTGAAAAGCTTTTTGGCTCCAGGTGGCTCCTTACTTGCCATTAGAAACATCTAACAGATTATAGAGGATTACTACAGTAAGACATTTGACCAAAGAGGAGTTTCAAGTCCAAAGCTCCTGTGGATTTATACCCACAGAATTCTGGTTGCTGGACTGATATTATATTAGATAAAGATTTCTTGTTACTTTTTGTGCTCTTTCAAGTGAAGCAAAGCAAAAGTTGTCAAGGCATTATTACTGCTTTTGATGGAAATGAGGGCATTTAAGTTATTTTTTATGATTTATGTATTTTTATGAAAAAACTGACATGTTGAAAAAAATGGATGCCTGCAAAGAGTTTTCAGACAAATTATTTCATTTTTGATATGTTCCCAAAAACTTACATCTTCCATGGAAAATTTCAGACAAGGAAAAATACAAAATTGTCAAAAGTGTCTGTAAAGAAAAAACAATACAAAACAAAGCAACCCTCTTCTTTTCACCACCAGCTCTAGTTGTCAGTTCTATTACCAGGGTTTTACAGATGGGAAAATGAAGGTGTGTACCCCATCCAGACTCTGCTTTACTCTGCAGGCATACTTCTGACAAATTGCATTTTGTGGCAAACAAGATGAAGGCATAAGGAAATGTTTTGCCTCGCTTGGAAGAAAACAGAAATAATTGCTTCCATCTAACCTCAAATCAGGCCTTCATTTTCCATTAAGATGATCTCCCTTGTCCCCTGTGCCCTTTAGAAGGGCAGGGTGGCACCTTAGAGACAAACTGGTTTAGAGCAGAGGTTCCCACGCCCCGGTACTGGGCCACAAAGGGTTGGCTTCCAGTCCTGAGGAGGGTTGGCTGCTGGACTGGAAGTCCAGAAGTGACCGGCATACTGCGGAGCAGCAGCCAACTCTTTTTTATACTCAGTATAAAAAACAGTTGGCTGCCGATCCACAGTATGTCGGTCACTTCTGGACTGCAGTTTGCCGTTCTGCAGTCACTTCTGGTCGCGATTTGCCAGTCCATGATCTAAAAAGGTTGGGAACCCCTGGTTTAGAGAGGCCTATGAAAGTCTATGCAACAGCTATGAAACCCTGCCCTGCCTCCTCCCTGACTTTGCACTATGAAAATCCCATAGAGAACATCATTGATCCCCAGCTTCCAAAAGAACAAGCTGGCTTTTGGAAAAAAAAAAAAGCAGTGTACCACTGACCAAGTTACATTACTTGTATCTGACATAGAAAACAGATTTGAAATGAGGCAGAAAACAAGTGCAGTCTTTATTGACCTTACAGCTGCCTATGGTACTGTATGGCACGAAGGCCTCAAATATAAACTGCATTCTATGATACCTTACCACAAGCTATGAGCTTTCATTATGAACGTGATCTCAAGCAGATAGTTCAAACTCAGTACTAGCTAAGGAGAAAATAGCAGTGTGCGCACTCTGAAGAACGAAGTCTCCCAAGGGTCAGTGTTAGCACTGATATTTTTCAATGTATATACCTCAGACTTCCTGCATACAACATCTAAGCAATCCATGTGTGCTGACAATGTCACCATAGTAGCCCAAAGAATTGATATGCCAACTGAAAAGGATGCTAAATACTGGCATGGATCTCATGTCTGACTATCTCCACAAGCAGCATTTAAACTTGAGCATCAATAAATCAGTATCATCACTCTTCCACCTGGATAATTGTTGAGCCAAGAGCACACTGAATATCAGAGCAGGCAACCACATCCTTCCCCATGAGCATACCCCAACCTACCTAGGAGTCGCATTAGACCACTACATTACCTATAAAAGTCACATCCAGAAGGTCAGCAGTAAAGTCTCTGCACAGGTAGCTGCCTTAAGATATTTAGCCAGCATGACAAAGGGTGCCAATGTCAAAGTGTTCAGAACCATCACACTTGCAACCGTGTATGCCCCAGCAGATTACTGTGCTCCTGTATAGTCTAGAAATTGTTCCACTAAAAAGCTCAATACTGTATTTAACAGTGTGCTGAGACTCAGAACAGGCCGCATAAGTTACACACAAATGTACTCCCTATACTCTTGGGCATTAGACCAAGTGATATAAAAAGACAGAGCCTAATATCATTACTGGCAATAGAGGCAAGAGATGACAAAAATCACCTGCTTCATCAACTGAAGACCTGAATAGATGGAGGTTTAAGAGGCTTAAACGTTGTAAACCATTTATACATGAAGCCCACAAGCTCCTGGAAGAGATTGGGGAAGATGAACCAAACCTATGGGCAGCAATGGAGTGGGCCAACCTCTGGGAAAGGTCTGACCTATTCCTACAGCATTTTATACCAACACCAAACAAGTCCCACATTGGGAACAACCTTGACAGAGAAGTGTGGGTCAAGCTGAACAGACCGAGATCTGGAATAGATGCTACAGAACAATACTTCACAAGATGAACATCTGGGACAGCCCCCTGTCTGAATGTGGTGACCAACAAACAGAACAGCACTTATTCAAAAGCTGAAATCTTTACAGATGGCCAGATGGGGCAGATGGAAAATGCACATTGAGTGATAATACCAGACAGTGGCTCATGTATTTGGAAGTTGATACCTGATGCCATATGGGGGTGCGGGGGAGAAAGAGAGGTTCTTATTTCTTACAGGCAATATTCAGTTCTGTGCAAAACAATTTGGTTTCCTGTCTATGCAGAAAAGTACTCAGAAAAGCTCTGTTTAAATAGGATGCAGCTTCAAAAAAGAAAGCCCAGGTAACTTGTGGCAAACCGAGTTCTAGCAAGTGGTGATACCATATAGCAGCAAAACTTCAGCAAATTCAAGAAATACCTTAGGTACTTCTGTTCATGAACCAGCTCCTTTTGCATTTTATAAACTTTTAGCACCATTTTTCCCCCTCAGTTACACTAGTACAACCCTACTGATCTCGTGGAGCAAATGGGATTGCATTGCCTTAACCAAAAGAATTCAAACCAATCTTGTAAGTCTCCTTTTACCAAGACAAACATGTTTCACGTTTAATATCTTGTGCAAAGTTAGTCCTTTTGAGATCAGGTTACGTACTTGGAAAATCCCTTTGATATTTGGTATTTGATATCCCTTGCTCAGCCCTTTCCATTTGAATCATCATTCTGTACCCAGGCTAGCAATGGAATGAGATTCTGTGAATAAGATTTTTTTTCCCTGAGACCATTTCAGGTTCTTAATTTTCTCCCTCTTTGCTTTGCTATGGCAGTCTCTAAATTACTAAAGCCAAAAACATAACTGAAAATGTTGTCACTCTAAAAGACAACAGATAAACAATTCTAAAAGGAAATTCAACCTATTTCTCTCCAAAAAGTCCCCCCCCAAGTCAAAAATATAATCTATTTCAGCTCCATGATTCTTGATTATCATTATTAGCAATATTCTACTATTTTCTTTAGAGTGGAGAATATGACTGGACAATATACAAGGATAGGTGATATCCTTGTAAAGATCAGAGTGTCCAGTCAATTACACTTTATAATCCCTTTAATAAATGTATCAAGCTCCATTTTAAAATTAGATCAGGTGCTTTTTGACCCACAAGTCTAATTTAGAAGGTATTCCAAAACTTCAGTCTAATGGTTTCTATTTTTAAGCTGGAATTTATCCACGGACAGTTTGTGTTATTCAGCACGTCATCTTTTAGTTTACAGAGATCTTCTCCTGTATTTACAAAGAGTAATCCCAGCCTTCAATCTGGTAGGCTAAAAATGCCAAGGTCTTTGTTTCATCTCATATTACAGGCTCTCCCTGATCATCCTTGTAGCCCTTTAGAATCCTGGAATCATAGAAAATAAGGGTTGGACAGGACCTCCTGCTCAAAGCAGGGCCAGCTGCAACTAAACCATTCCAACCAGGGCTTTGTTGAGCTGAGCCTTTAAAACTTCCAAGGATGGAGATTCCACCACCTTCCTAGGTAACCCGTTCCAGTGCTTCACCACCCTCCTAGTGAGAGCACAGTCTATCTAGCTCCATCCTCTTTGGAACCACCCTTCAGATAGTTGAAGACTGCTATCAAATCCCTCCTCAGTCTTCTCTACTGCAAACTAAATAAGCCTAGTTGCCTCGGCCTCCCTCATAAGTCATGTGTCCCAGCCCCCTCACCATTTTAATGGCCCTCTGCTGGGCTCTCTCCAACTTGTCCATATTCTTTCTGTAGTGGGGGGCCCAAAACTGGACACAGTACTCCAGATGTAGCCTCATTAGTGCAGAATAGAGGAGAATAATTACTTCCCTTGACCTGTGGGGCAACGCTCCTATTAATACAGCCCCATATGCGGTCAGCCTTCTTGGCAATAAGGGCACACTGTTGCCTCATATCCAGCTTGTTGGCCACTGTAACCCACAGGTTCATTTCTGCAGAGCTGCTGCTTAGTCAGTCGGTCCCAAGCCTGTAGGATGGAAGAATGCCATGAACTGCTAAGTGCAAGACTTTGCACTTTTCCTTGTTGAACCTCATGAGATCTACATGAGATGCTGTAATGCACAATAGCTTATTCTATTGCACATTAGCACATCATGGCAAAAACTGTGCTAATGCACTAATGCGCAACATAATTAATCTACTGCACATTAAGCGTCACAAAAAAGCCATTTGCCTTTGTTACTGTGCATTAGCGCAGGCTAATGCGCCTTCATGTGGTACCTCATATTAGAGGTACTAAACTTAATGTGCAGTAGCAAAGGCACATTAATGAACGTGTAGATGGACCCAGAGTGTACCAGCTTACCGACTCGCTCATTCAGAAAGGCATGAGCTTCGGTAGGTGGCAGCCTACTTTGTCAGGTGCTATTATTGGACTTGCAGAGACCAGGGTCATTAAAGAGAAAGGAATAAAGTAATTTAAATACAAAAGGATAGGGAAAGGAAGAGGGAAGGAGGGGCACTGCTGCTGAGGGAGGTGAAGGTAGGTTGAAGAGTTCAAAAAGGAAAAAACAGAGCAGTTGACCCACTAAGGGACAGCAAGTTTCTAAAAGCTAGTCCAGGTAACGGGATAAGAATTCAGAGTCTCTACTGAGACCATACTTCATGCAATCCAGTCCGTGAATGAATTCTTGTTTCATGCTCAAGTTGGTTTTTAAAATCTTACCATTTAAGAAAAGGCATTCAGCAATGGAATGTCCCAGAGCGGGTACAGTGTTCTGTAAAGAACAGCCCCTTTCTTCATTTCTGACTGGTGAAACTAGCAAGCCCTGATAAAGAATGAAGTTACTCTTCTATTTCTTCACTGGGCCCTCATCGTCTCGTTTATCCCTCTCGTCTGTCCTTCCTTTCATCCATTTTTTGCTGCTTTACTACTTTCATTCACTGATATTTTATCAAAAAGCACCCTCCTGGTGTTTTTGTATAAACTTTTGTGTTATATGTATTTCCTTCATGTTTTTAGCTTTGGGGCTTTTGGGGGGGGGGGGGGGGGGGGGGGGGGGGAGAGCATTCTCAGGCTCTAGCAAGTCTTCCTAATTCTGTATTAAAAAGATCCTTCGCTTTAATTTAAACTCAGAGCATACAGTATTGTCTTTGACTCATTACATGTCTTCTTTTTGTTGTTTTAAGAGTTTAGTGGTTTATTTTGTACAGCATTGCAGCAAATTGAATGATCATTAGGTGAGGGGAAAAAAGGGAACATTGTACTGAAATATTTTGATTGCATTAGAGGTGTTTGAGCTTATTCTGTAAAAAATTAGAGGGAGATTAGATGGAATAGTATAATAAGAATACTGAAATGTGAGAATTAAACAACTCAGGGAGAGGTTCAGAAAGAACTCTTGGGTAGAAATGCTAATAATCTCACACCACAAGACACAGAGGCAGGTTGTTTTCAGTGTGATTCAGTTGTACAAATGTGGCTCTGCTGGAAGGACTCTTGGGTCTAGTCCATAAAGCTTGAGTTCCTGGGTAGTCCTTGAAACTCTGGGGCTCTCACGTAATTCGTTTTGCATTTTTTGTTTTATTTTTGTAGGAGGAGGAGGCTGCAGCATCAGAGGAGAGGCACAATTCTATGAGCCTGATTAGCAAAGTGAGTCAGGACACAGAGCTTTGAATATGGCTGCTGAAATTGGCATTTAGATGTACGTTTTAGTCAAGAAAAGCTGATTTGAGTCTTTGGCTTAAGAACTGTTTGCCTTGGGTGGCCAAGCTTGAAAAGCTTATGTTAAATAAAGTTTTCTACTGCCAAGGGGAATGTGGAATTAGCAATTAGAACATATGGCTAGCATCAAGGATTATAACCCTCACACTGTGAGGGTTATGCTGTAATCTGGCTCAGAGAGTAAGGAGCCCAAGATACCCTGGAAACCGTGGAAAAGACTAATTTAGGCCAAAGACATGGGGTGATCTTTGGGTCTCTTTTTTTTCCACATATAAGTACACTAATGAGAAAGTGAATATATTGCTACCTGACTATGGATACGGACAGACATTACACATAAACTGGTTTATGTGATCAGAAACTGGTTTAAACCTGTAACAGAACATAAGTTCAGTGCACATAAACCAGTTTGAAAATGGCTGAAACTGCTTTGACATAAGCCTGGTTGAATGTAGTATCAGACTCAAGTAATTTGGGTCAAACTGGTTTATGCAATGTCTGTCCCATACCTCTTCCTGGTTTAACTTAAACCAGAGTCCCCCAGCACCCCAGATGCTTTGCAGCTCTGGGCAGAGCTCTCTGCTCCCCATCAGGGCTGGCCTTGCCCCTCTGGTGCCTGGCTGGAGCTCCAGCAGAGATGGCAGGCACAGCAGTGTCTGTCTGGCTTTCCTCTGCCCACCCCCTGCTCAAGCAGGGATTTCCCACTCCCGTCTCCCACAGCCTGGACCATACCCAGCATGTGGTATGCAAGCTAATGCTGAGAGGTGTCTGTGTAAGGGAGACAGAACAGTGTCCACTTAAAGCTTTTTGGAGCTAATCAACAAGTAGCTGGTAATGTCCCTCCATTCCTTCCTTGGGAAAGCTGTTTAAGAAGAGATGGTTTTGTTTTGATGGGCTCATAAACGCTATCAACTCCCTGTGTAATTCCCTGCTGGCTCCATTGCTAGTCAGGAGCAGCAGGAGGGAACTTCTCTGGCCGGGGCCTGGCCATGGCCCCCCCTGCCCAGCTCAGTACAGTAGAAGGGAAGGGAGGGCTGCTCTAGCAACCCCTGACTTCTAGCCTGAGCCACTGCATGCATGTGCCTGCATTTCTTCAGTCCAGAGGTGATGGATGCACACTTACAAACTGGTTCAGCCTAGCCAGGTTAGACTAACTTGCAAAGATTGAATCAATTCAGTCTCAGGCTTCTTGAATGTCTGTCCGTAGCCTATATGTAGTAATAGCAATTGAATGTCAAAATTAGCCCTGAATTTTTGAGCCTAGCCTTTTTTAAAAATGGGCCTTTAGGTAAGACTTCAAACCTAGTCCTTAAGGAAACCTTAATTTATTTCCCTCCTCCATGGTTGCATTCTTTTGCATGTACAATTATTTGTTTCCACAATTTGCTTCTATAGGCTTGGTGACCAGCCTCTGAAGCTCTAAAGCTAACAGCATCTTGCCTTTAATAAAACTACCTGTTTTTTAAATCTCTTCTAGCTGTTGCCTTTTGTCTACCGGGTGGTTGATTTCACCTTTGCTTGCATTTACATCTGGAATAAATTTGGCCAATTGTCTCTCATATGCACAATCAATTAAGTATTCATTTAAACTTCCCTAATGTTACTGGTTAAATCGTAAGTTTGATCTACTGGGGACCAGCACCTACCTGTACTTACTCATTTTCCAGGTGGCAGCAGCAGGCTGGGAAAGCCCCTCATCTGCTGCCTGCAGCTTTATGGGGCTGTGGTAGGGCTCGCAGCTGCTGCCTGCCCCTGCCGTGAACATCTTGGGCTCCATGGTGAGTGGCAGAGGCTTGCCTAGACCCTGGGCTAGCCATGACAGTTGACTGGGAGGCTGCAAATGGCTGCAGTGGGGTCTGTGGAGCCCCAACCCGGCTTGTAGCTGGCAGCAGGTGTATGGGCATCTTTGAGAGGATGGCAGGGAAAGGGCTGGGATGCCCCCCCTCCCCTCCTCCTCACTCTTCCCTCTCTCCCACCCTTTTGCCTTCGGGGCATTGTGCCACTTCCTTTCCCCTGCTTCCCCAATGTACTGCTTCTCACACTGTGTTAAACAATGACTGGTAATGCATTATTGGTTATCAATATATGAATGGTTAAGTGTTTAAATATTTGATTGTTCACATCCCTAATGCAGTGTTTTGATTGGTATATCGTTACAAGCGACTCAGATCAGGAAACTTTTGATATAACTTAACAGCAGAATTCAGTCTTTAAACATGAGCTTGGCCCTTGTTCGAAGGGCTCATCTCCTTTCACAGGTGATATTATTTCAGTTGTATATGACATGGCTCCTACAGTTTCTACACCAAAACTTCATGTTGTTAATATTAAGAGAATTGACTATGTTACTTTAGATTCAGCATCAGTTGTTGCCTTGGATGAAAAGTGGACCAGAACTATTGTTTACTTGAAAGGTTTCTGCTTTCCACTGAAGTCAGTAAGAGATGAGTCAAAGTGTGAAAATGTAAAGAAGCCAGTTATTTTGTCTTCCTGCCTAGAGCAGAGGGCAGGATCCGATGATCTGCAAGGTCCCTTCCAGCCCCTAACAATCTATAAATTTGTGAAGAACAAGCTCTTTATCCTCCTTCTACAGTGCTCCTTGTTGGAGCAACTCCACTAATTGTCCTGTAGGCAGCTGCATTGTCACACATTCAGTAGAACTCTCCCTTCTAACAAAAAAGAAATACATTTCTTTATCTTTCTAGTTAGGGTGTGGACTTTAAAAACATTGTTATGGCTCCAAAGGTATGCTTGCAGAAGAAGAATAATCTTTTAGTTGGGGTGAAAGCTCTTGATGCCATCTGTTCTTTATAGATTTTCAGATCAGGCAGTGAGTGTTATGGGTTGCACAAATCCAATGGATGCACACTGTTCAATGTAGCACCATATTCCCCGGGATGTGGCACATGATTGATGGGCTGAAACAAGGACAAATGTCCCCACCTGCTGTAGTAGAGGAGTGATCCTCTCATGTTTCCTGGAAATGGAGGATGTATTCACATTCTCCATCTCCAAGGTCAATTATAAATGGCTTCAAGTTCAATTGCAGAGCAGGAGCTCGGAGCTCCCTGCATGGGGACAGTTCCCCATCCAGCCTGGAAGTGGCTGGGACCTGCCCCTCACCAGGACAGTTCCCAGGCAGCACCAGGCTGCGTGGGGAAGCATGTGCAGCCTGGAGGTGGCTGGGGACTGTCCTACACATGCAGACTACCCCACGCAGCCCAGGAACTATCCTGGGTGGGGTAGATTGCAGCCCCATGCTCCAATCAGGTGACAGAGACACAAAGTTTGGAAAGAGCTCCAGGGGTGGGGGCAGGGTTCCCAGGCCCCTGTTCCAATCTGCCAGTGGGGCAGCTAGCAGTGAGCTATCTGCTAGCTGCCCCACCAGCAGATCACGGTAGCGGGCTGGGACCTGCTCTTCCCCTGCAGCTCTTTCCAAGCCCTGTGCCTCTGATCAGGGATCCAGGGCCAGGAGCTCCCTGCTGCCAGGGAAGGAGGATATTATCTCCGCCCCAGCAGTAGGTAGTCCCCTGGGGCCAGAAGACAGCTGTCTCTTGGCCCAGTGCTTTCTGCCGGCCCCCTGGCTAGCACCCAGGGGGAGTCTGGAGCTCTCCCCAGTGGTAGCAGGGTCCCATTGTAGGGCTGCAAGGAACTAGGAACAAATCTGCTCCTTAATCCTCACTTGAGTAGACACTACCCAAAACCCCTTCCTGTGCAGTAGCTTATTATAGTAGATGACCCCCAATATGGACTAAAGGATTCTGCTTCTGCACTGAAAAGAGAAAGCTAAAAGCTAAAATTTAACCCAAAGCTAAAGCAAATGGCTTGGAAATAGAAACAGACCACTCAGGAACTAGCAAGTCATTCATCAAACTCTTCTGTTTTAATTAATATTAACACAACATTTTAGAGCCTACACTTTTTATGTAGGATGGGCCATTAACTGATCTTTTTAGTGCACTTATTTTTAGTCATTTTTAGTCTTTTCAGTATATTTTGAAGCGCAGCCCTCCAAAACTGAAAGCAATGTTCCAGATGAGGCCTTGCCAATGCTGAACAGGGGGGAGTGGGGGAATCAAATCCTATGACTTACATGAGACACTCCTATCAATATAAACATAAGAACTACCATTTACTGGGTCAGACAATAGATCCATCTTGCCCCATATCATATGCCACACAATGGCAGAGAGTTGATGCTGAAAGGGAGAATAAACAGTGAACAACCAGGATTTTTCCACTATTCCTCTCACTTGTAGCCTCCATTATTTAAGATTCAGAAAGCTCCTATTCAGAGGCTGTGCCCCCCTTTAATCCCATGTTCAATAGCTACAGATGCACCCTTCCTCCGAGAATTTGTCCAATCCCTTTTTGAATCTGGCTAAACTGTCAGCTTCCACAACATCTTGTAGCAATGAGTTGCATACTTGCATTACGCATGAAAAAGAACTTCCTTTTGTTACTTTTAAACTTGCTACCTACAACTTTCATTTTGTGACCTCTAGTTCTTATATTATGAAAGATAATAAATAATAAATTCAGATTTAATGTCTCTTTACCATTTAGTATTTTGTAAAGCCTTATTATATGCCCCCTCAAGTCCCCTCTCTTTTCTAAACTAAATAGGCCTAACATCTTTAGTCTCTCCTCATATGGAAGCCCTTGTTGCACTTCTCTTTACCTTCTCAAGTTCTTCTCTATCCTTTCTGAGGTGTGAGGGCACAGTTTTCAAAGCGTGGATGCACCATGGATTTATAAAGGAGCATAATGATACTTTTTTTTTTGTTTACAATTCCCTATTAATAATTCCTAACATCTTGTTTGCCTTTTTGATGGCTGCTGAGCACAAATTGATGTTTTTAGCAAACTGTCCACAACTGATGCCCAAATCTCTTTCCTGTGCGCTAACAGAGTCCACTATAGTTTGGGTTATTTTTGCCCAGGTGCATCACTCTACACTTATCTACATTGACTTTCATCTGCCATTTAGGGCATTTTTACATGTACTGTGGGACACGGCACTGGGAGCTTTAATTAGCAAGCCACAACAATTAAAAGCGCCCATGCATCACATGCATCAGCATTGCCATGCTGAAAAAATGGTGGCGGGGCACTTTGAACTAAAGCTCATTAAATGCGTTTTATTTCGAAGTGCTCCGCTGCTATTTTTTCAGCGTGGAAATGGACTGGGACGCCGATACATGTGATGCAGAAGGCTGCCAAAGCATGTCAATTTCCATGCTCCAGCAGACTTGATTAATTGAGAAACAGATTTGCCAAGACACTAGGATAAAGCCTGCTCTACTTCTCCTATAGGTGTTTCTAGCCTCTCTGGAATAGAAAGACAAGACATCTTGTAAGAAATCCTGTCCTCACAGAAGTTATGGTTTTCACACATAAGCCTGAGACTTGGCAGAACTTCTAGGATCCTTTACTCTGATCTGAACCAAATACTGGATGCTCTTCCAAACCAAACCCAACCTCTACTTAAACTTGCGGAGCTTTTGAATTTCCCTGTGTTTCCAACACAGCTGAAAGTAGACAGAGTTGGATTAAGCTTAAATAGAACCTACAGTTCCCCCAACCTCAAATTACCAAAAATAATGAATCTGAACCTCCAAATATCAGTCTGCCTTTTCTCTGGACTGATGGTCCTCCTTTAGCTAGCAGCAATGGGTTTGAGCCAACACAGACTAGCTGTAGGAGTCTAATCAAGCCCTCTTGTGCTAACCTCTGTGTGTATGTGTTAACACAAGGGCAATAAGTTATATCCTTAATAATAATCAAGCATCTAGCCTCCGCACCAATACTCTGTTGTGCTTTGGTTCCTCTGGACAGGACACTGTGGTGCTCTTTTTGTTGATATGCAGGGCCACTGAAACCACACACAGAGGGTGAGTCTACACGTGTGCCCGACTGTGCAGTTGTTACTGCACAGTCATTTAGTACTTGCTAAAGCAAGTTACTGTGCAGTCCTGTTGGTGCATGGGTCATTTCCAACCCTACTGTGCAGTAGGGCTATACAAAGCTTCAGTCCCTGATTTGATTTGGTGGCCAAATCTCCGAATCAAATCATGAGACCCTTTAATCTCTCTGAATCAATTCTGAGAGATTCAGACGTAGACACAGCTTTAAATGTTATTTTTACATACCTCATGGTGAATACTGGGGCAGATGGAGCATCCCACAGGAGCATGAGGGTCTCCCCTGCGCGCTCGGACGCATACCCAGAAGTGGACCAGAAGCACTTCTGGGCCCACCAGGGAGTGCATGGGAGGAACCCCCATGTCCCGCCAGATCAGCAGCTGGCATCTTCTGGATCTGGGTGGGTGCCCAGGGTCCCCCCATGGCCAATCATGGAGCCAGGTGGGCACGTTGCGGGGGTGGGGGGGGGGCACTGCTCACTCCCTGGCAGCCCCAGAAGTGGACTGGAAGTACTTCTGGTCCATTTCCGGGTTTGCCACCAAGCATGCGGGGGGGGGCACACTCCTGTGGGATGCTCCATCCGCACCAGCAGCGCAGCATTCATGAGCCATGCTTGTTATCTTGAGATATGTAGAAAAACCATTTAAAGCTGTGTCTATGGCTGAATCGCTGATTCTTCAAATCAGCATCAAATCTTTGAATTTAGCCGAATCGAATTGGGGACATTTTGCTGATTCGGATCACTGTCCCCGATTCAGGCCAGATTCAAATCTGAATTGAATATGGCCCGTTTTGCACACCCCTACTGCACAATAGCAATGAGTTCATTGCTGGTGCACAGTAGCATCAGCATCATGGCTTGGGCCCGCTGATGCTATGTCGCTGTAGCATCTCATGTAGACATGCCCAGAATGAAAGCAGAGCTTTTACAAGCATCTTAAGCACCAAGTGATCCCAAAGCATCACAGCAGGTATTTATGGCAGATCTAGGGCAGGGCAGGAAGCACTTAAGGATGGAAAAAAATGGGACAGACCTCATGGAAAAAAAAGTAAAGGGCCGGGACAGGAAATTTTAAACAGCAAGACAGTCTGTTCTCCTCATGATCTCCACTTGACCACATGCCAGGGTTTCTCTCATTCCTACAACATCCCTTGTAGTTTCAGAATTAATTGGACACAGTGCTCTAAAGTTCTTGTTTTACATATTCAGACAGACAAACAGAAAAGCAGAGATAGTCATCAAGGAAAGTATAGCACGTGTTTGTTTGCTAATTATCCATTGTTTGTGTTGTGGTAGTAACTAGGAAACCCAATCATAGTCCAGCTCCCCCTAGTGCTACACCTTGTCAAAAGTCCACCCAAGCCCATGATTATGGCATGCTAGTTTCCGTAGCCAGAGGCACAGCTGCCTTTGACTCCCTACTCCTACTGACCAGGTCCCTATTTATAAGTAGCTCCAGTCCTTGCATAAATTCAAAGTCAGGGTCAAGCTTAAGGAACAAACTAGAGCCCTTGGCCTAAGTATCTCCAACTTATATAATAGACGATGTACACAAAATTTGGAATGAATTCTAGGTAACCTTACAAAGTCAAGCTTGCAAAGGGCAGATTCTAGGATTTTGCTGATGTAACAAAAACATTTTAAAAAGCGCACTACCCTAGGTGATTGACTATAGTCACACAAATAAAGCAGCTGAAATCTATTACCATAAGGAATATCACTCATTGTTAAGAGCCACCCTAATTAAACAGTTGTTATGTATATACCATAAATTCTTCAGTTAGATGGGGAAGGAGTCTTCATGATCAGCTCCTTTCATTAATGTATGCCCACTCAGATTGTAGATAGATGTATGTCATTAAATAATATGTACATATTATTGCAAGCCTGGTGGAAGTGGGTAATCTTGGACCCGAGCTGCTGGAAGAGCTGACTAAGAGCTCAGAATTCCTGGGGTTCAGCCTACACCCATCCTCCCAGGCATCTGTATGTTTTTGTTTCCAATGCTTGATTTAAATGCTTATTAAACTTTGTTTAGCTTTCCAATAAAGTGATTCTCTTGAGAAAAGATAGGTGTGCCCTCTCTTCATTCCAGGGCCCCATCTGACAGAGTAAGCTCCCTATGTCTCAATCTGGGGATAGAGAACTTCCCTTCAAAGCTCATACCACTGGAGGATTGCAAGACTCCTTAACCATGCTTCCACTACTTCTGACTCAGTGCTTTATAAGCATGTTACAAAAGAGGAGATTGCAGTTCAAGAATACATCTACAATGGAGTTACAGAACTGTCTACACTGCAGTTTAGAGTTGCCCAAGTTAGCTTTGAATTACTTCATTCAGGTAGGAGTAGCAGTCTACCCCTGGGACCATGGAGATAAGTGAGGGCTAATTTATTCTTCTTAGCTTCTGTGCCCACAGGGTAGGCACACTCCAGTACAATGTATCACACTGCTCCAATGCCATAAATTGTTCACAATTATGCTAGAATATTTTTAGACCAACTTCTTCCTAATATTCTTTTCAGCTTCTTTCGTGATCTTGGTAACAAGGAGTAGCAAGTGTTCTTAATTATATTCTTTTTTGTCCTTGATCAGCTACCTCAAGTGATTCTTTTTGTGTTATAGGCATTTCTGTTGCGAGAGTGGAATTTGTTAAAGCCACCTCCATGTGGTTGTAGCTAGCTTATGGTTTATCAAGCAGTTGTGATCCCCACCTTCCAGTACAGAGCTGAGGCCAACTTGAAAAAAATCAAAATTGACATTAACTCATGAAAGACTATTGCCCAGGACCACCTGAAACGGAGGAAGAATCTGCTACAAGGATCTCAGTACTTTGAAACCTTACAACAACAGGAAACAAAAGAGGGAGCAGCAAAAATAGCATGTTGCAGACCAAATCAAGAATTCAGAGACACCCACCCTGTGCCCGAGTTGCAATAGAACCTGTTGATCCTGGATCAGCCTCATTAGCCATCTTTGGACCGACAGATAAAACACTCATGGAAGACAATCATCCTCAACTGTGAGGGACTGCTGAAGCAAAAGCTGGTTGTAGCACAAACATGCCACAGTGATGGGATCAATTGTTTAGGCATCCTCTTTCCAACAATCTTCTTTGTCTCATTCATCATCAGGGTC
This sequence comes from Alligator sinensis, assembly GCF_000455745.1. NCBI lineage: Eukaryota > Metazoa > Chordata > Crocodylia > Alligatoridae > Alligator > Alligator sinensis. The sequence continues at coordinate 491,182 of NW_005842147.1, read as the reverse complement.
CAAATAAGTGCTCTTTATTCTGGAAAGGAGCTCACAGTAGCAGGCTGAGTTTGCTACATGATTGCTCCTCATCTTTCAAAGCCACCATTCTTCCATGTGTCCAAAATACCCTGAATCTGCTGACTACCAGAGCTGAGAGTATAGGGACAAAGGGGATGGCTGAAGCACAGCAAGATACTGGTTCACTTGCTAGATAACGATCATTATTAAAGGATATGATCAGTTATCTTTAGGCCAACACACCCCCCACACACACACACACACATTAGTACAAGAAGATTCATTTAGAATCCTACAGCTAGTCTCTGGCATTTCAGATTTGTCACTGTTAACTTTTAGGGGAGGACCAGGAACCAGCAACCAGAAACCAGCAGACTAGTATATAGCTGCTCACACAGTTCCTCAATGTCCATTACAGACTCACAGCCTCTGTTTATTGTCCATACACCCCGCAAGGAAAGCTTCCTCCCCACAGAAGTCGAGCAATCTAAGCCATATACAGTCTCTGATGCACTCAGTCTCTCCATGCTCCATGGTCATCTTCACACTCTCTCAGGATAACAGCACTCCAGACATGGTCCCTGGTCTCCACCACAAGCTGACCTGTTGGCTCTCTCCCTCTCAGCATCCTGTTCTTCACTTCCAGCTGTCTGCCTGTGAGGCTAGTCTCACACCCCTCTAGTTCTTTCCCCACCTGTGAGTCTCCCTCCTGCTTCGCGCTTTTATCTTTCCACCAACTAATTATCCCTCTCAGTTGGCCCCCACTATGTAGGCAGCCTGAAATCACCTCTTACTGCTTACAGCTCGTCTGTAGCCCTTGCAAACCTGCATATTGCACCCAAGCTCCTTAGGTTGGTAGCACACTCCCAGACTCCTTGAGCTGTCAGTCTGCTCCCACACTGGTACACAATATTAAGATTTCTAAATAGATATGTATAAAATTATCTCAGTAAACCTATATGATCTGACCCAACAAAAAGAACAACCCCTTACACGGCTTGCTGACCCAAGCTTCCTCTTTCCATATACCACCACAGAATTGTTCAAGTTCTAAGCAGCTAGGAGCTGCTTGCCCCATGGTCCATACTAGTGGAGGCTGCACTAGTGTGGACCATGGGCTTACTGGGCTGCACACCACTTATATCATCCTCATCCCTCCCCCTCCCCACCACAAACTACACTGGGCACCTCCCTACCTGGCTCTAATGTCTTATTCTTCTAAGGAAGCTCATGCAACAGATGCTTTGTGTCAAAGTGGTTCTCCTGACAGGCCTGTTAGAATGATTTCCTAAGAAGGGGACCTCAGAGGACAGTTATTACAGCTAAAGCCTCCTGCCCTATATGACACATTACTACAAGTATGCAGCAGGGAGTTTAAATTAGGGAAAGGATGATCATCTTCTTCACTTCCCTGTGCAGCATCTTGTGGGAAAAATAAGGCTCCCTACTGTCTCCTACCCTAGTGTGTACTATCAACCATGACATCCAGCCAAGCAACCATGCATTAATCATGACAAGCATGTTAATCCCATTTAACTGGTGAAGACATCAGTGAATTGCAATTTAATGTAGCATGGACAGGCTGAAATATTAATGCCCAAAGAAGTGTGGGGACTACTCGCTTGTCACAGTTAATTGTTGAGGCTAGCTGGTGACTTGGGTGTGCTTCACTGCATTGACTTTTGGACGGGGTTGACCACTAAGGAAGGGTTAATGGAGGCCAAGCCCCCACCCCCCGTCAGGTCCTCTTATCCTGGAGATCTAACTTGTGTGGGATAGATCCAGGTCCTATCTACATCAGATGCTTGTCCTGGGATGGTGAGGTCCTGCAGAACTCCTCAGGCCATCAAAACATTTTTCCCCAGACATCTTCTTCCTCTGAAAAAGACTGTCACATGCATTCTCCTTGTATCCCGAGAAACTGCCTAGTCTTCTTCCATGGATTTCCTCGCCCTTTGGCTAGTCATTACCTGTAGCCCTAAATGCTGTGCTGTGAATACAAATGAATGAGGAGTTTGTTTGACTTTGAGCAGGTGCTTTCTGGTTCTAGTCTTGTTAGCTGCTGGTGACTAGCAATGTGATTGACAGTTGCTGACTGGATTTGCAAATTTGGAAAGTACGGAAAGGCAGCCAAGCAGCTTGTGTTCCCTGCACCGCATGAATGTCAACAATAAATACTCTTGTGCTTGTTGCTGAATCTTCCCGTTTGGATGGTGATTGATGCCAAGGCCAGTGACCTCGTTGCTCTCACTGGATATGTACTGACACTTCACAGAAGCCCCTCTGCAGGGACAGACACCAGCTGGTGACATTTGACAGACTCTGGGGTAAGAGAGGAACAGGCAGGCAGCAATTTGAGGAATGTTATAGCTGTGCGACAAGCTTAGCATGTGTTAAAACAACTCTCTCAGGGAGCTGAAAACCATCCAGGTTGTGAGACCTACCACGTATCATGATTCTTCTGTGTCCGTAACAATAATAGTTCTCTTTTGTAGGCATTTTAATTTTTTCTTCATTGGTGCATGAGTCACAAGGTGCCTGTGTTTGTGTGTGTAAATACATGAACCCTGAATTCCTCTTAGGTGCCTCAACTGAAGGGTTTGGTAAAACACCAAATTAGATCCAGGTGGGTTATGGCTTGAGCAGGCAGGAAGTTGGAAAAGAGTGCTCATGGCTGGCCAGGATTCCAGTTCATTGTTTTATTATCTGGCAGAGGAGTAATATCAAGGTCTGCACTAGAAAGTCCATCTGCTCAGTATATTCCAGGTAGGGGCCAGGATCAGCCACTGGAGTATAGACTCACTACATCCAGCCCACTGCAATTTTTATTCTGATTGATTGAGGGACAGGTGCTGCTCCAGTTTGGCTCCTGACTTCACAAGCTGCTTGTCAACCACAAAGAAAGCATCAAAGCTTCTCTCTCTCCACAGGAAAATGGAGAACTCCATGGTTCAATGAAAGAGGATGGAAAAAATGGGACTGTGAAGCTGCCTAAAGGGACATACTTAAAAAAAATATTTATATTCCTTTTGGTTCAATTCACTCTTCCCCTCCTCCACTCTGTTGTAAGACTTATCTGCACAAATCACCGTCTGGTAGTGGGTCATCCAAGTCAACCTTACAAGGACTTAAGAAGCCATGGGGGGCATAGCTGCAGCTGGACCTGAGTCCTGGTGAGAAGAGGGCAGGGGGAACTTTGATTTTCCATGATAAAATAAATTATAAATTTTGGCATTTGGTTTTTGGGTTTTTTATTAGATGACTGAGGTACTGGTAGGCTTCCAAATTGCTTTAAAAATTGTAAATATATCAATAAGACATGGTGTTCTACTGATATCTATAGGCATGTCATTTAAATCATGGAAAAAAAACAAGGGTTTTGGGTGGGGGGGTGTTGTTTTGTTTAAAAAAAAAAAAGCAGCTACAAATCAGAAAATTTATGATCTCTTAGAATTGGAGAAAACCAGGATCCCTGGGTCATGAATGACTTTGCTTTCCTTTTCATGAAGCAAGGAGGAGGAAGAAGAGCAAGGAGGATATGCTTGTAGACTCAGTAGCATCCTGAGAGGAGAGCTATGGCTGCAGAAGAATGGCATGCTCTCATTGCCTGATCAGAGTCCTACTCCCCCACAGCCTGTCTTTCAGATGGAGTTGGTGAAAGATGCTCCTAGCTACCACTGCTACTTGAAAATTCAGGTGGAGTAGAGGATCCAGGAGTCCTCCATAGCTGTGGACCTGAGTGACAGGGGGAGTCTGAACCCCATAAATTACAGGTGTTTCTATAGCCACCCCTCCTCCCCCCCAATCATGAGATCTGCCAGCCACCATTATCTGTGTCTAGCCAGGAATCAGTTTCAAATAGTTCACCCAAGTATAATCTTCAACTGTAGCCATGCACCAGCTAAGGACTGAGACCACAGAGCCTGCATCTGATGAGAAGGAGAGATAAAGGTGGGTATCATCAGCATATTGATGGCACCTCACTCCACATTTCTGCAGCATATCACCCAGTAGCCCCTAGATATGCAATGCAGAGGAGAGGCAACAAGATGGAACCCTGGGGAACTCAGCAGCAAGCAACTCAAGGGGGCCACAAACCCTGGTGCATCATGACCCTTAAGAACCTCCTGCTAGGAAATAGTGGAACAATGATGAACACCCCCCCTGAATACCTACCAGGTCACATAAATGCATTATCAATTGCAAAGGTTGCTGAAAATTCTAATAAAACCAACAGGGTACAATTTTTCCTGAGACCTCTAAGCAAAAGTTGTCAACCAGAGTCACAAGCACAGTCTTCAAATTGACGGGGGCCCAAAAATCCAATACCATCCAGATGCATGTCGTGTTAGGAAACCGGGGCATGGGTAGTGTTGCCTAATAGTTAGACCTATGAAACACAAGTACAGTCCAGAACTATTCCTCTGGGAATGGGAGGTATAGAGGAGGTCTGGCATCAGAACCGTTATTGGGAGCCACAGCCAAAGCCATATCCAAAACCCAGAGCTAGCATTGCACCGAAGTCAGAGAATGCCAAGGGTCCTACCAGAATCAGAAGCTGGAGTTGAAGCCAGGTGGTAAAACCAGAAAACTAGCAAGGAAGCACATGGACAGTCAGAAGCAAGAACTTTCACTTTTGCCTGGATAAAGAGATTTCAGGCTGGGCCTGGCTTTTCAGGGCTGGAGTGGGTGCAGCCTGCTGTCCTGAATGCTTCTCTCTGCTCAGCTGGGACCAGCACAGTACCCTGGGCTTACTGCAGGTGGTGCCTGTTCTGGGGATGACTTGCTCTGATCTCCTGATCGGGACTGGCTGATTCTGGACCTTCATTACATCTGGAACTACCAGATAACCACCTATTCAGTGACCTTTCCCCCAAAGGTGAGGTTGGAGACAGGGAAGTAGCTGGTTGGGGTATCCCTGTCATGAGATCTATTTTTTTTTTTTGAGTAGGCTGGACTATTGCAAACTCAAGAACATCTGGCACTTAGCCTTCCCAAAGTGAGGCCTTGGAAAGCCCCACCAGCAATCAGCTCCAGGTGAGTTTTACAACCCAAGGTAGGCAAAGGTTCAGTTCACAACTGAGCAACTGCATCCCCTTTAGCATGTTCTCTGCTTTGGTGAGTGACAGAAATTGAAACTGATCCATGCAAATTGGATGAGAATGAACTTCTCCAACCTTAAACTCTGACTGCTGACTGGTGCCCTCAAGCCATGTCAAATATGAGTGATTTTTGTCTGCAAATTACGTGGCAGTCATGTCTCTGACTACTGCAGGACTGCCTCAGCAGGCATACAAGTGTAGCAAACTACTTTGACAGTGGGTGACTTGGGCCTCAGTTCAATCTTATCACCTCCTGGAACTCATTCCAGAGTTGAAGGCCTTTAGCTAAAAATGGTTAACCTACAGCTCTGAAAAACTTTACCTTGGTGGTAATATGTCATCAGGTGATTCTGATGTATTTAGACCCTCATCCACTGAGATGTCTCAAGATCTGTACTGAGGCTGAATTAATACAGGAAGCAAATTGGGATCCACTGTGGGAAGCTGTAGAGTACTAGCATGTGATATGATGGTGACATGTTCTGTTTGGGGGGTGCAGGGTACAGGCTGAAGAGAAGGAAGATCAGAATCTTGGTTAGCTCCCCATCATGTTTACCCTTCTCATCAGCAGCACTTTGAACTTATCCAGAGCATTATGAGGCAACTGCTCTCCATACATAATTATTGGAAAATCCAGTGCAAAGAATAGTTTAAGGAATAAATAAAAACATCTGGCATTTAGCTCTCCTCTGACTTGAAATGACTCAAAGAACAGACTGCAGGAGTGATAGAAAGAACTCAGTGGAAAATTCCTGTTTGACTTGTGTTTATAATATTCCAGCAGCTGAGAACACACAAATCCCCTTAGCATAAGTCAGATTTCCCCTTTGGCTTAAATATCTATAAAGTTGTTGGGAGTTATCCACATGGGATGGAATGCATCTACATGCATCTTTTTAGCCATATATGAAGTGGCGTTTTTAACACTTACCTGCAAGTAGCCATTCTTCTGCAATGTGGAGCAAAAGTGTGTGCGCATACACTAAGCATACTCATTAGGCACATATATGGCTACATACTCGCCCATCGTAAATGTATACCAAAGATGTAGGCAGTGAGAAACTTATGACTAGTGGTAGACTCCAGAAACTTTCTCATGTTTTACCTGAATAGCTGAGTGATAAGAGTGTATAGGAGACCCCATCAGTCTTATGGGTTTGACCTTGCACCTTTCTTAGGTATGTCAACTTGAGATGTTTACTGCAGAATAGATTAATTAGCTCTGCAATAAGTGTCTCACTGTCTACATGTGCACAGCTATTAGGCTGGTGTAAACTAATATATTCCGCAGCAGAGTAGTACTTGTAAATACAAGTACCACCCTGCTGTGGAGTTTTTTACTCCACAGCACCACACATGTAGATGCTGATGCAGCTGGCTGGGGTACAAAAGTGCTTCAGTGTGGGGGCTGCCTGCAGGCTAGCCCCACACTGAAGCACCCTTGTGCCCCAACCAGGCCCTCGGTAGCACGTTGAGCCGGGCAGATGCAGCCCCAGGTAGCCAGGCTGATCCCTGGTGCCTCCTGCCAGCCAAGACTGCTCCAACCCAGCTGAACATGTAGTCCTGGGTGCATGTTCAAACAGCACACCCAGGAGCAATAAACTCTGGTGCGATAAGCACCGGAGTTTATTGATTTTCATTACTTGCATGTGTAATTGTAATTAATTACATTTTCTGACTTGCCTGCCAAATACTTTTAAGCACCACACTATGGGTCAGGCATTATCCAGGGCTTTTTCCAGTATTTTTTTTTTTAAACCTACAGCCAAGAGAGGGAGGTATGAGCCAGGAGGAAAACAGCAAGTTAGAGTATGTGACTCAGGGAGATGACTGCTGCCTGAAAAGAAGAGGGATTCTGGGTTCTAGTCTAGACCCTTGCATCTGCTAGGGTCAACTTTAACCAATGACTATTAAATTCAAGTGGCACTTCAGAGTGCCTGGGAGGGGTCTGGATAATGCCTAACCCATAGGTTTGTCCTCCAGATGTAGTTAAATGGTTTGAAGGTGCTCTTTACTGTTATAGCTATTTGCATACAGAAGGAAATGCACCTTTATATCAATATGACTACTCTGAGACCACAGGGGGTTTTTCACTCCTGCTATTGCAGTAGAGTGCTGCTGCATTGACAGCAGAACATGGCAGCTGACCTTCATTAAAACCTTGAGGAGCACACTAGTTAGTTCTGAGTCTCCAGAACCTGAAAGGGATTGTGAGCCCCGTGAGACTGTGATCAAAAGTGCTGAATCAAAAGAGTGACGTTCTGTAGTAGTTGTGTCCTGGGATTGCAGGAGGAAAACCTGATGGGTCATTGTAATCCAAAGGAAGAGACTTCTTCTTCACTGTGCTTGCCAGCACATACAGTTAGTTCTACAGTTTCTTGAAGAAAATTTAGTAATTGAGGCAATTTCTTGAAGATAATTTTTATTTATCAATTTATTTATTATTTTTGATTTAGTTATGAGGTATTGTGGTAGTGAGATACTGTTACAGGAGTCCAGAGGCACGGAGGGGGCAGCTTTCCCTCCATCTGAGAAGCCTTCACAACACCACTTACCAAACAGGAGGACTCTTGGGCTAATTACCGCAGAACAAGCCAAATCCAGGATTTATTTACTTTAATGATAGAAGTCATGTTTAATTAGGTGTCATAACTGTTCTACCTATACCAGTTATATGTATATACTGTTTTAAATCTTTTAACAGTTAGTAGATAGACTGATGTTTGCCAAATGCTCAAGGGGTTGATCGTTGGATGGTAACTTTGTTTTTCCCTCTATATGCATCAACACAGGCACTCAGCAAAGTGTATTACATTACATTGCCAGTTTCTTTGCTGCTTTTGTTAGTGGATTTTAATACCTTAGATAAGCTAATAAAATTAATACATGGTTGATGCTGCAATAACAATCTATTTTAACTATTTAATGCGTGGAGTGGCGAGTTTGGAGCCATCAGGGAACCCAAACTAGTGAAATATTATTCTGGGTTTGGTTTTGTTTTCTTTTGTTGTATTATTTTGGTCAATTTTTTTCTGTTATATTCCCTCCTTGTGCCCAGGAGCTTGGCAACATCATTCAATACTATTGGGATAACTAATGACAATTAATATTATTTCATGGCATGTTAAAGGATTAAATTAGCCCACTGAAAGGATGAAAGCCCTCAGACATTTTAAATCTATAAAACCTATCATATATTCATCCAAATGTTTCCACTCTCAGGTAAGGAACAAATGGGTTATAGCAATAGTAATAGACTATTTAGGCATACAGGTGTGCTCTAATCTTTACAGTATGGTGTGACTAAATATTGATAACATCTTAACTAAAATTAAAAAGATATGGGAAGATGAAAAACACTTCCTGTATCATTAATAGCAAGAACAGACATAATCAAAATGAATGTTTGTCCCCAAAATAACTATATACTCAGTTTATTGCTCTGGAAAGTACCTGCATCTGTTTTTAATTGTATAAATAAAAAGTTATTCGGTGTTTTACTACCCTCCTAGTGAGAGAATTCTTCATAATGTCTAAATTTCCCTTGCTGCAACGTAAAACCATTGCTCCTCGTTCTGTCACCTGCTGCCACTGGGAACACTCTAGTTCCATCCTCTTTCAAACCTCCCTATAGGTAGTTGAAGGCTGCTATTAAATTCCCCCTCAGTCTTCTCTTCTCTAGACTAAATAAGCCCAGTTCCCTCAGCCTCTCCCCAAAAATCATGCGTTCCAGCCCCCTTCACTGTTTTTGTTGCCTTCTGCTGGACTCTCTCCAATTTGCCCACAATCTTTCTGTAGTGGGGGGCCCAAAACTGAACACAGTACTCCAAATGTGGCCTCACCAGTGCTGAATACTGGGGAATAATCATTTCCCTTGACCTGGTGACAACACTCCTACCAATGCAACCCAGTATGCCATTAGCCTTCTTTGCAACAATGGCACACTGTTGGCTCATTCAGCTTACTGTCCACTGTAGTTATGTCCTTTTCTGCTTATATTATCAGGCTTTTCATATGTGGGTGCTTAAATATTGGATGTATGAAACTATTTCAGGGGACAAACCTACATGGTTGAGCATGGAAGAAAAGTTAGCTTCCAAGTTTGTACCATTATACTAATTTCCATTTCTTAAGAATTTACTTGGACCTCTGAAATTAAACATTGTATTTAGTTTGGACTGTATTGCAGAAGTACATGGAATATATTGCAGAAAATTAAAGCCTTAACATCTTCTGATTTAACAAGATCTCCCTTTGTTCCTTTATGGGCTCACCCTCAATTGAAGTTTAACGACAGTAAAGAAATCTCAGGTATCTGAAAAAAAGGATATAGCTACAATAAAATCCATCATTAAGGATGGTAGCCTTGTACCACTTGCTTATAGATGTGCTAAGTTTAAGTTATGTAATGAACAGGAGATATTCTACAAACAAGTTTGTGCTCAGCTGAATAAGACGTATGGGAATACAGGGAATAATTTAATCACATACAAGTTTATGATAAAAGTTTACTGTCTGTATATCTTCCTTCTATACAGCTGTGGGGTCACGTATCTGGTGTTGCCGTTTCCCATAGTGCCAGCTCTACTAGTGCCACTTGTATTATTGCCATGTTCATGTTCATAGACACCCCACCAAAACCAGGCTTATAGGGCTTAGTGTTTAAAACACCTGAAGTGTTCCTCAGAACACCTGGCGTGCTTGGGAGGCTTCCAGGTATCCAAGAGAGCTGTGTATCATGCAACTGGTAGCAATCCCACAGGGATGGGGAAGGTTTGAATGAAGTTGGCAGAAGTGGTAATCTATTGCATTTCCATGGGGTAAGAGATGGAGAACACCTAGCTGATAAATGCACTTGATAGAGGAGTACAGGCTCTGTAAGAAATACCTTTGAGTGTGAGTGAGGTGTTCAAGGGCTGATCATTGGGTGGAAACAAATGTGACACTGGAAGGACCCCGAGTGGGGGGATGAAAGACTGAGATGTAGGGCAGAGTGTGAAGTGAGGGCCAGGGCAGGGACCCATGACATGACACAATTTTTATCATTGATGGTTCCAGCAAATGCCAGTCAGGGCCAGTTTCCATCAGTGATACAAGGATAACCTTCAAGCAAAGCCTCTGCAAAGACAGACATCTTGCCTTAATGGCTGTTGAGGAGGAGCAGAGGTGGTGTGAAAGGTCACTGAAAAGAATGTGACAGCGCTTTAAAAAGGAAGATAAAAATTCTCAGCCAAATGAAGGGGAGCTGCCAAAGGGCTGTGAATACTCTGGAATGCTCTGTTAGGCTGGCATGAATCCCAGTGATGAAAAATCTGGGCAAAAGTCTGAGGAAGTGTATCCCACTGAGGGAAGCTAATCTAATGGTGGGACCCTGACCCACATTTTATGGGACTGTCCTCAGCATCTTCCAGCCAGGGGGTAGTATGGTTAAAAATATCAATCAGAAGCACCTCTGCCCCAGTAAAGACCACTGGATTTACTGGGTAACCACCTTGATGTCTCCTTTAGAGACTGGGGATCCCCACTATCAGTCAAGTTTGGTGAGTATTGCAACAGATGTATTGGGTAGAAGCTTTGTTGAAATTAAAGTGGGTGAATTCCAAGAAGAAACTCAGATGCATGAACACAGGGACATCTGGCCTGACCTACACTGGGGAAAAGCTGTTAAGAGCAATGGGCAACATGCACCTTGTCAACATGTTAGCTATAGGGGAGGTGTTAACCAAGACTTGACTGTGACTGGACGCATCTACACATTCATTAATGTGCCTTAGATACTGCACATTTAGTTTATTACGTCCTTAATAAATCACTAATTAAATGTGCAGTATAGGTTGGAGAGTCTGAGAGCCAATCAGAGCAGCACTCAATTAGTCTAATTAGCCTCAGGGTTCTGAATTAAGGGATGGGCACAATTATTGCATTTAGAGTATTCACAGATCTATCACTGGACCACTCTAAGCCAACTGGTAAATTTACATAAATTAATCACTGAGATTCTGATATTAACTTAAATGAATGCACAGTTTATTAACTAACTGAACAAAACTAACTGACAGCACTGGAATCACTGTATACAAATATTTACAAATGGAGGGTTTAAGATCTGTTTTTCACTTACAATCCGAGTTTGACCCAAAGCAGTTAAGTCTGATACTACATTCAACCAGGTTTACCTTAAACCAGTTTCAGCCATTTTGAAGCTGGTTTATGTGCACTGAACTTCTGTTCGGTTACAGGTTTAAACCAGTTTCTGATCACTTCAACCAGTTTTTGTGTAACTTCTGTCCCTAGCCCATATGTCAGGAGTTCAGAGTTTCTAGAACTTGCTAGGTGCCAGCGACCTACTTACAGCATGCATACAACTTACAACATGCTCATTCACAGTTACACTTTAGGTCAACTTACAGTAAGCAGCTGGCATAACTTAACATAACTATAACAGCTTAGTCTGAGGCAAGGCAGGATATACCAAATCTCAGTTTACAGCAGTACCTAAAGTTACTGCGCAGTAGCGCTGGCACATGGTTATTTACTGGTGCTTACTGCGTATTAGCCTAATAACACTTCGCGTAGGCTATTAGCATGGTTTTTGCTGTGACATGCTCCTGAGCAGTGTTATTAGGCCAGTGCACACTAAGCATCTCATGTAGGTGCGCCCAGTGTGTATCACTGAAACTATGTGGCTCTGGAGCTCATAAAACTGACCAGACCGGCAGCAGCTTTTCAGGTATTTGACTAAGTTCTAGGTATACATCCTTCATGGCTTAATATACAAAATCAGGTTCATTCTCTCCCCTAAATCAAGGCCTAAAGGTCTGCCCATGGGGTGCATATTTTGGATAGTGGTGCTTAGACATCAGATCCTCCTCTTGATGGAGCTGGTGGATGGAACAGAAACAGGACAGTCAATGCTCTCAGTAGTGGCCCAGCAAATGGGTGGAGCGCTACATAACAAATTTGGGTCAGAGATTAGAAAAAGAACAGGTGCTGAGTTTCAACTAATAAAATAAATCAGCTTTTTCTGGGTTTGAACAGTTATCTAGTCTTGTGGTAGGCTTACATCAGTATGTTTGCCCAACATGGGCCATGTGTTATAGTCATGTTCAGTGCTGGCCGCATTTGACCAGCTTCATAGATAGTCTCCATTACTGAGCACATGCTGTTTTGACAGCAATGTAATGATAAACGATGTACTTAATGAGGTTTTCCTGTATGCAAATGTAAGCTGAGGAGCGTTTCTCTCCCCCTCCCCCCCCCCCATGCTGATGGGGGGTGGAAAAAACCCTTGTCTTACAATGAAATATATACAGTAATGTTTGAGAATTTAGTGAATTTTTCAATTTGCAAATAATTCCTGATTACTATAACTGTTAACTGTAACTAGAAAACATGGTAAAAAGGTGTGCAGTATTGTTGTGGGTTTGATTGGGGGTGGGAGAATTGTGGCAATTTGGTTGGGGTTTTTTTTGTTTTTAATGAAAGAGTTTTTGCTAAAATACATTTTTCTGCTGTGGTAAAGGTTTCTGTTTTTCCAGGATCACTACCTTACACTGACAAAAAAAAAAGGAAGGAGGAGGAACCCTTCAAAATATTATATATTTACAATTACACAGACAGACACGCACAATCACACAAAAGAATGTTCTGCTATATATGGGGAAAAAAGTACCACATTTTTACTTGTTCTATGGGCTGAGTAGCTTGGATAATTAACTGTAGCTTGAGAGCTCTTTATCTATTTAACTGATCTATTTACTGTTCATGATGTACTTAATGAGCTGGCCACTTCCATTATATTATATTGTTTCTTTCTCTAACTGAATGACAAATATTTTAGAACTAGAGAATATACTTAATCCTGAACGAACTCCTTTGCTGGCTTGTAAATATAGATGTGGGTATGAAAAGACATGGAACTAGGGAGCTGGTCCAGCATGTCATGATACAAATTACCAGCAGAAAAAGCAACTCACCTCAGTCCTAATTTCCACACTGCCTTTTCTTAGGCTCCAATTTTGCAGCAAGACTGAGTCAAAAGTCCCAGTCTTGTACTACTGAGTTCAGTGAAAACCCACCTTGAAAAGGGATAAAACTAGAAGTGGAGATCATGGAAAGTGTACACTCAATTCAGTTACATTTTTTGTTTATTAAATCAACATCTATTTAAGATTTTTAAAAAGCTTACTAGAAGGAAGGTTTGGGGTTCTTCATTTTTTCTTTAATAGATGAAAATATGCATTGCTTTTATAAAGGAAAAAAAAAAAGTAATTTGAAATAATCTAGAACCACCATGGTGGGTTATCTAGTTTATGCCAGAAATCTACTGTTTTCTTCCGCCCTCCTTTTCTCCACATATGCCCACCTACTATTGATTCCCATTCTTAGGCACATCTTGTCAACAGCTTCATCTACAAGTGTGGGGTTAGTCCCTGGGCTGGATCAGGTACATGTAGGGACAGGGCCCAATCTAGCATGTTGTATCACACCCATGTCCCCAGCCCCATATACACAGAAACAGTCCTCCTGTCCCAGCCCTACATATGCTGGATCAGGCCCACTGCCCCAGGCCTGCAAGTGCTAGCTGGTTCCTGTACTCAGGACCAGGTCATCTTGCCTGTAGGGCAGAGCTTTCCAAACTTTTCATGTTGGTGACACACTTTTTAGACATGCATCATTTTGCGACACAGTAATTCAGTTCCGGGGGAGGGGCCAAGGGAAGCAGACGCGAGTAAGGGAGCTCCGCGGTGCCCTTCCGCAAAATTTTCTGCATTTCGCGCGACACGCCTACACACTGTGTCGCGGCACACAGTTTGGAAAGCTCTGCTGTAGGGCTTAGAAAGTTGGCAGTGAGGGAGCAGTGGTAGAATTAATTGCCATTGATTCCCTGTCTCTAATTTTTAGATCCATGAGGAGTCCCACAGGCCAAGTCTGGCCCAGAGGCTGGGGGTGGCATGCCCCTGTTTGAAACCAATTTAGCTAAGCCAGTGCAATGTGAGAACCTGGAAAGAGAGTCAAGTCAAAAGTGATGCCTCAGTTATGGATTTCTAGGATAGGCATGAAGGAGGGGTTGTGCAGAGAGTGAGCTGGAAAAGTGTTGTGGGGTAGCTCAGGGCAAGTAACTAAGCAAGGTGAGACCAGTTCTTAGGTTCCTTTAATGTGGAAGTCAAACTGAATAGCAGTGCACAGCTCTTAGCATTCTGCTCATGCAAAAGGCAGATGAGTTTTGAAGGTATAATCTAGTTTCAGTTTAGATGGTTTAATGTGATCTTCTTGTGGGTTTCAGTGTTCCGGGCTTTCTGGGGAGTGAGAAGACTAAATGGGAAACTTATCCAGCATCAGGAAATTTTCAAAAATCTCACCCAACTACAGGAAACCCTGGAAACTGCACACAGAAAAGAAACAAACTCTTTACATAGGATTACATGCAAACATACATTTGTTTCTTGGGCAATGTAGTTAAGTGCATGTCCCAGGGGTGGTTGGATTGCCCCCTGGTGGCCACTCAGCCCTTGCTAACCTGGCTCCCCTTGGCTCCCCTGCCCTGTTTCTTGTCCACCATGCCTTGATGTTATTAATTTCTGATGAAAGGGGGCTGCTCCAGGGCTTCCCAAGCCTGCTCTTACTCTTAAGACCACAGGTGCTCATGCTTGTTACCTTAAGGGCTATTTTCGTGGGCTCCACCCTCCCCAGTACCCACTCCCATGCCTCACAGGATATCTGCTAATACAGCTCTCTGCCCTCTGGCAGGCCTGAAGCACTGGAGCTTGCCTTAATACACCATAATCCCCCCACCCGAACAGCGGACCCTCTTGTTCCCCCCAGGCATCGGACCTTCTCTGCTAGTACCTAGCCCTTCCTAGGTCCAAGCTCACTCACTCTCTGTGGGCCCCAGGCTTATTTCTTCCAAGGTCTGAAACTGGGCCCCATGCTCCACCTCTCAATGGGCTCAGGCTCTCTCCCTCTGGCCTCATGCCCACTATTCTTCTGTCCCCTCCTTCTCTTGCTGAGCCACTTGCGACCTCTAAGTCCCTTCCTCAGCCATCAGGCATCACCAGCCTGCTCTGGCCACTGCCTCCATCCGCAGGCCTATCAGTTCCCAGACCTGCCTCACCCCTCTCGGGCACTGCTATATCCGCTAGCTGCCCTTTGGGCACCCTGGCACTCCTTTCTGTGCCGTGCCTCTCCAGGCTAGCAGACCACCTGCTCCTGTTCCCAGGCCTATTTGTTCCTAGGCCTAGACTGTTCTTGGGCTCAGTGCTGCTTTCCCCAGCCCAGCGGTTACCTCAGGAGCTCCTCTCCCAGGGCTAGACGAACTGCCCAACTCAGGCCCTGGGCTTATCTCCCTCACACCTGGGCCCCTCCTGGCCAGCTGATGCACAAATCAGCCCCTCTCACCACACCTGCAGGCTGCTCCTCATGTAGCCCTTTCCTCAAAGAGTGACAGGCGTGCACCAGGCCCCCTGTCCCAGGCCGGTGGCTGCCAGAACTTTAACTGAAACACAGTTTGTATCAGTACACCTCCAGAGATGTGTTTTATGCTGTATATAGATGCATGTTGAACAGCTTGCTACACAGTGATGATGCTAATTCATGAAAAGGCCTATATTTGCATTTTGAAAAAGATATATTATTATCCAAAACTCAATTTTCTCTGCAAACAGGTCTGAGAGGAATGTTTCAGATCAGGACTCTTGGCAAGCCGGGAGAAGTTTGACTATTATTTTTTATTACAGATGGGGATCAGGCATGAGCTGGTTTTAGAATACATAAACTAATGAACTGACCAGAGATCTGAGCTAAATGGGAAGTGAGGACCATCTCTTAAAACAAACAAACAAGAATGCTCTTTTTTTTTTCCCCTGGAACATCTAGTTACACTTCAACTGAGGTCCACTATGTACAAGACCAGGCCTGCTAAACACACCCTGTGATGGCACAGTTGGTCTTTATAACTGTAACAAGTGGGCTTCCTGGGGGTGGTTACTCGTTGGCCCATCCACTTGCCTCTGGGCTAACCGCCCACCTTCCCAGTGCCTTGCAGATGTTCCATGGCCTAACACCCGGCCTTTTTATCTGGCCTGTCACCCAGCCACTGATTCACTTGGGCTCCCAGCCTGATTCCCCCCTGTATTGGTATGGGCTCCCCATACCTCTGTATATGGTATGGGACTGAGAGGTCGCATACTAGTGAGCAACCTGAGGATTGAAGGGAAGCTGAGTGACAGTGACCATGAGTTGATTGCTTTCTCCATCCACCATAAGTCAGGGAAATCAGACAGTAAGGTAGAAATCCTTGATTTTAGGAAAGCTGACTTCCACAAGCTTAGGAGATTGTTTTGCAAGGCTCTATGTGACCATGGTCCGATGATGAAGGAAATACAAGAAGAGTGGTTGTTCCCCAAGGAAGTGATCCTAGGAAAACAAAGGAAGTCCATTCCCTTTCATAAGAAAGGCAGCAAAAGGGCTGGGAGACCCCTTTGGCTCAATATGGAAGTCATGGACCTCCTGAAATTAAAAAGAGAAGCTTATAAGGGATGGAAGTCAGCAATAACCACCAAAGACAAATACTCAGCAATAGCCTACATCAGTAGGGAGTGGATTAGGATAGCAAAGGCACAAACCAAATACAAATTGGCAACCAAAATCAAGGACAATAGAAAGTCTTTCTTTAGATATGTAGGAAGTCAGAGAAAAAAATAAGGGAAGCATAGGGCCCCTGATGAACAAAACGGGATGACTGATAACTGACACTCAGGACAAAACCAAACACCTGAATGAATACTTCACCTTGGTATTCCACCAGTCCAAGGGTGTTAGCCTGCTTGACAGGATACAGGACAATCAAGGTGGGGTGAACCTTCTCCTATAGTTGGTGAAGATCTTGTGGGGGAGCACCTAGAGAGGCTTAATATCTACAAGTCAGCAGGACCAGATGAACTACACCCAAGACTGCTAAAAGAACTGGTTGACATCATTGCATGACATACGGCAAAGATATTTGAAGACTTGTGGAACTTGGGAGAGGTCCCAGAAGATTGGAAGAGGGCCAATGTGGTGCCTATCTTCAAGAAAGGTAGAAAGGAGGACCTGGGGAATTACAGGCCAATCAGTTTGACCTCAATCTCTGGTAAAATCCTGGAAAAAAAATATCAAATAATCCATTACTGACAGGCTAACAGAAGGCAGTATTCTAAAGGATAGCTAACATAGCTTCATCACAGGCATGTCATGCCTGACCAACCTCATTTCCTTCTACGCTAAGATAACTCGCCACCTGGATAGCGGAAGTGAGGTTGATGACATCATATACTTGGACATCAAAAAGGCCTTCGACCTAGTCTCCCACAATGTCCTCATGGTAAAATTGACCTGGCTGGACCCAAAGATCTGTAAGGTCCTTTCCAGACCCTAACATCTATGAAAAAGGCTGGAAGCCATGGGCATAAGGAGCAGAAACATTTTTCTATACATCCCTCTGCTCCTAAACCAGTTCCCATTTTTCCTCCACACTGCCCAGGAGAAACTCATTTCCTAGCAACATTTGCCCCTACAGGAACCTCATTCCTTCACCCCACCTCATCCCCATTTCCACCTCACCCCTTCCCTGTCCCAACTGCTCTGGGACAAGAAGAGCATAGCCCATGTTGCTGTGAATGCGACTTAGTCACTGTCCGCATCACCAGGGGGCTGTGACATCACAGGCAGCCTGCCGTTGCTATGGCGCAGTTCAGAAGCACACAGTGTCCACGGGCAGATACACACCATTTCTCTCCAGACTCTGGAGCGACCAGTCACACTTGTGTGTACTTAAGGAAATTTCTTTTTCTGCTACTACTTCAATCCTTTCTGCAGCTGCCATCCAGGTACAAACCCTTCTGCCCCTTGCAGGGACTTAACAGGCTTTTCTCACAATTTTGTAAAGTTTTGAGGAAGTGCCACTAAACATGGGTGTGGGCAGGAATTTCCTCACGTTGGGGAGCAGAGGGATGGGGTATTGTCCAGGGATTTGCCACCTTTGGGCACCTTTCTATCCAGAGCTCAGTCTGGAAAAGGGGGCTCTGATAGGGCAACAGTTCACACCACAGAGAATGTAAGAGAGAAGGGGA
Organism: Alligator sinensis; assembly: GCF_000455745.1. Lineage (NCBI taxonomy): Eukaryota > Metazoa > Chordata > Crocodylia > Alligatoridae > Alligator > Alligator sinensis. The sequence goes on along the minus strand of NW_005842147.1, from coordinate 472,971 downwards.
TCAAAATGGATCCACTTTCAGAAAATGGTGATGTGGAGAAAGGGTCCAACTCATCTCTTTAAGGGTGCGATCTGGGGCAGAGAGAGCTACAGAATATTTCCCTGTATTTAGGCAGGAGCAAGGAGAGGACTTTCAACAAAGCCTTTCCCAGCTTATCCAGGAGGTGAAGGGGGTGGATTTCAAACAAACCCAGTGAGACCTTAAGTCATCACAAGTGGGCTGTAGCATGAAAGAAAGTCTGCAGCGCAGCAAAGAGGGAAAGGAAGGGAAAGAATGAGCTTGTCCATCTTGAGACATTGGCTCTAAGCAAGGACAAGCCAGTGGTGCAGGAGACGGATGAATTTCTGGCACCTGGTGAGAAGCCCAGACAGGGCATTCATCTCCTACACTCCACTCCAGGGAGGGCCCAAATTGAAGTCCTCCAGTATCCCAGGGGGCAGTGGATCTTCCAGTTTTAGGATGAGTGGGGATGCTGGGGCACAGCAGAATGGACACACCACCAGCTGGTCTTAGGAGGGATGGGCACCGCCTCCCTAATCAGACCACTCAAAGTGGAACCACTTCGGGCAGCAGCAGAGCCAGCTGGTCAGTAGCAGGCACTGCCTCCCTGCTCAGAGTGGGTGCTGCTTCACGTAGCAGCAGAGCTATCTGGATGGGGGGGGGCTGCATCTTTGCTTGGTCTCGGTCTACCTGGGAGCAACCTTCCCTTAGCTCCTAGCTCTGCCCCTGCTCACCAGGCCTCTAGTAGCAAAGTAACAGCTGTGCAGATGAGGGGCAGTCAGAGCAGCTATTCTGCCTTTCTGTGCGACTGCTACACTAAACTGAACAATACTATGCTGATTAACATTTGTTCAGCTTACAGTGTGGGGTCTGACAAGGTCCTTGCACAGTAACTTTAGGCCAGATCTGGAACTCTTAAGCCCTGGAGTGGCTGCAGATCAATGCTTTTGAAGCGGTATAAAGCACTTGTTATTCGGCCTAACTTTACACCCACCAGTCCAGGGCAGGATTCTGTCATCCGCCTAAGTTTGCTCCTCTTCCATCAACTTCTTCTCACTCTCCACAGCTTTTCCAACCAATCACTTTCCTTGTGCCTGGCTTCAGACTAACACAGGGCAAGCAGGGACATGGGTACAGCGGGGCTGGGCACAGCACCTCACCCCCCAAAGGGAAAGCCAGCAGAGTGAGTGCTATCAACCCAGAGTGCCTGGTTGCTGCGCTGCTTCTCACTGCCGCTCAGCCCAGTGCTGCTGCTCCTCGTGAGAGCAGAGCGAGCCAGTCAGAGCAGAGCAGGGGCACCCGCAATCTCATACCCCTATGAGAAGGGCTTTGCATAATCTAGTTTGTACTTGCACAAGTGTAAGTCAGGTGCCCTGGTCACTCCAGGGGAGGAGTGGGCTCTAGGGGCTGCACCAGAGGAAGCCCCTTCCCCTTGCTCAGCCATTGCTAGTGCTGGCACTGCCAGCTACGAGGCAGATAGATCCCTTCATAGACAAGCATGTACTCATGGTGTCTCTTGTCCCCTCCAGGATGGAGCAAGACTTCAGGACTGGGGCTAGGGAAGCCCAGTTCAACCCAGCCAGGGTGGAGGACAAATCATCCCCAGTGGAGACTGGTGCCCCAGAGCCCTGCACTCAGGGAGCTGAGTACAGCAGCCCCCAGGCTTCCCCTCAATTAAACATCCCAGCACCTGCAGAAATGCGCTTCTCCTTTTGGAGGAGAGGAAAGAGCCTGGTCCAGCAAGAAGGAAGAGGCCCCACCCAGAGATCCAGAAAAGATCCACAGGCCAGGCAGTCCTGCTGCCTGTGCCTGTGGAAAGGCCTCTGGTTCCTGGGGAGGAAACTGAAGATCCAGGAAAGCCTTCTTGAGGGGAAGCTGCTGCCTCCCATGCCAAAGAACACCTGGTGGCCATGGGGTGCAAGGAGGGGAAACCAGCAGGATGCCAAGGCGGGCCCTCCAGCCAGGTGGCTCTGACACTTCTGGAAGAATGAGAATGATGTCCATCCACAGGCCAGGGAGACTAAGGCACATGAGGAGCCTGTTCCAACCATGGACTCCTTATCAACAGCCATCTTCAAATTCAGCAGCTCCCCAGGTGAGTGCTCTGGAGTGATGGGAATATGGGGAGCCGCCTCTCCCAGGGGTGCTGATGGGGAGGTGGCATGAGGTCAGCATAGGAGATCTTGGAGCCCTCTGCATGGGCTGTGGAGGGCGAGGGAGGGGAAAATCACTTTCAGGCCCCTCCTGTCCTGTGTGCCCCTGCAGCAGGAGTCAGGCAGGGTTCAATGTGGGCTCCCTGTCACCTGGACCCATGGGAAGGAGGCCGGAGGTTAGTGTGGCACAGCTTCTAGGGGGCCCTGGCAAGGTATGGGCTGGTGCTTTCCCACATGGGCCCTTGAACAGAGACATTAACTTCCCCCAGCTCCCATATGGAGGCTCCATATGCCAGCAGGACCAGCCTGCCAGAAACCCCAGGGGAGACCACAGGGAAGAACCTGGAGGAGCTAGACCAGGTGGGACCCTGACTGGTTCCTGAGATACCCCACAATACTTTACAGCTTATTTCCTCCTCACAAAAGATGAATGTAGCAAGTGACAGCGGTGCAGATGGTCATTCACCTGGCACTTCAGTCTTGCTGCCTACACAAGGAAAGTTGTTTTCCAAGAAGCTAACACAACTTTTAGGGGTTTGATTTTTTTTTTGCAAATGGCAGCAGCATGCGGTTGTTTTTCTCACCCATGAATGAGTGAACTGTAGGACACGCTCATTTACAAATAACTCAAAAATGAGGTTGTCTTTGAAGGATTTGTCTTTGATCTCAGCCCTCAAACTCGAGTTCTGTCCTTTATCGCATTCATTTCTGAATGAGCTGGAGAATGAGCAGGACAAGAACAAGGACAAGGAGGAGGATGAGGACATGGATGAGGAGGAGACTGATTCAATGGGAGCTGCTCTTTAAGTCAAAGGGGCCATTTGATTACTAGAAAGAAAAGACCAGATGTGGCAGCACAAGTCAGGGTGCAGCTCTCTTCACTACCAAATACAATGGGCAATTTATTTCTTTTACTAACCTTTTTCATGTGAACCCTGTCAGTAAAGAAATGCAGCATATCATGGTCTTGCTATGAAAATGGTTACGTCCTGCAGGCAACATTCTGGTACAATTAAGTCGATGTCAAAACTCACATTTAATTCAGTGAGGTCAAGCTTTTACCTGAACTCATTCCCAGAATCCAACGGTTATAGCCAAGTCTGGGACATGCACCCCTAGACCTGGAAGTAGTTTATACCTGACATTGAGGACTATCCATTGAGGACTATGTACTGTTGGTCATGTGAGAGAAAATCAGGAGCCTGGATTTGTGCCAGTAGTTCTTTGTAGGAACAACCAGACACAACAGGATATTTCCAGAATGCAAAATGGTGCCAGCACGAAAACTGGGCTATGGCCTGACTGGGAAACTGAACACCAGAAATCCATACATGGCACAATTGTGAGAATATGGGGCTTTGCAAAGGCAGCGATTCTGACCCGGTCGCTGGGAGCAGACAGAGAAGCTCTGGAGAATACCGTTGTGCTGCTGTCCTCACAGCCCACAGCAAGCAGTCCTCCCACTGGTTAGTAAAACAGAGTAGGATTGAATAAATCAGAAACATAATGGTGTGGGTACTGTGAAGTGAGGATTTGGCTCATTTTGCATAAAGGGGAGAGGTATCAGGCAGGAATAAAGGAAGCAAGAGAAACATTTTCATACCTGCCTTAAATAGTAAAACACACAAGTATCCCCTTTGGGTAAAACATGACACAGTTATGATCCTTAGGCACAGAAGAAAAGAGCAATGTCACCTCAAATGAAAATTAAAGAAGATAAAGAGCAAGGAAATAGATTGGAACAACCAAAACAGAAAAGGGAGGAGGAGAAAATTAAGAAGGCATATTCAATAACTATTTTAAAATCTACATGTGCTGCAGAAGATAGAAGCTGGTGGTTAAAATGGAGAGGT
>NW_005842147.1:446185-468955 GCF_000455745.1 Alligator sinensis | reverse complement strand
GAGAATTTTTTTTTCTAATTCAACCAGTTGTGAATTTTGAGTTTTGTGTAGGTGACACACTTCCTCTTGAAATACCTGAATTGCTTGTCTGGTTGTATATAAACTAAAGGGAGGGGGGTGAGAAGAAAGAAAAGAAAAACCCCAAACAACCCAAGTGTTTGAAAAAGGTTCACAGAAAATCTAAGGTTCCAGTGGCATTAAAATGTGCATCTTAAAAATGAGCTATTTACTAAGAACCCATGTGGTTTTGAATCAGCAAAGCCTTTCAGAAGAGGGTCTCTCCAGAAGGAGGCCATGTGTAATCACATTCTCAGTTGATACCAATCAGCCAGGGCAGATGAACACTTGAAGTGCACATCTTGCTACACAATGGAAATGTATAGTAGCTGGCACAGACCTGCACTCCTCATCCACTTAATCAGATTCATCTGCCCTGCAAGCTGCCCCATGTAAATCCTGCTTTTTCAGCAGACCAGCCCCAAATAGCAAGTGCCCACTTCTCTGGGGTTTCCCAATTTAAAAAATATCCCCTTGTTTTTCTTTCCACATTGTTTTGTTGCAAAATCCTGATTTTTCTGGGTGCTCAGCTGAGATTAAAATGATAGATTCAAATGCAAGTCTTACAGATTCTTCATTCCTTGTCTTTCTAATGAGTGAACTGTAGGAAAAGCTCATTTGCAAATGACTGCAAAATGAGGTTCTCTTCAAACCTCTCTCTTTGATTTCCCCTCAGATGTCACAACTGGATATCGAGCATTTGATAAAAACCTTGATAAAGCTGGCAGCAGAGAGAAGAGGGGACAATGAAGAAACTGTGAGCCAGGAAGAGGATGCTATTACTGGAGTCAAAGGCAGAGGGCTGGAAGAGACTGCAGGGGACCATCATGTCCTAGTCATGTCCCCTCCAATTAGACTCTGTGGAGGAGAAGGGGAAGGAGTATAATACCACCACTATTTATATGCTTGTGCCTGGGACTGGCCTCTGAAATCAGGAACTGTCCCAAGCAATCCAGGACTTATGGTCACCCTATCTATAATGCATGGATTTTGAGTTTTGTGATGCTTTGTTGAGCTGAATCCTTTTCCAACTCCTTTCCTGGAGTGGGTATCGGCGGAGGCACAGGATGGTGGGTATCAGCTCAGGCCTATTTTTTGGGGGCCTGGACTGGATTGGCAAAAACCCAGACAGGCCTACGCATCACTGAGGTCTGGCTAAACAACAAGAAGTGCCAGTGCTTCACCCTGTGGTGCCTCAAGGGGATACTGTCCAGATGAGCAGCCCAACACTGATAGGAGTACATGGAAATGAAGCAGTTGCACCCTGACTCCATGAGGCACTACATCAGCATTTCCCCATAGAAAGCATTTGGGTTTTCAGCTGAGGTCTGGACATTCTTCAGGACTTGGGAATCTGCTTTCTTCTTTGCCCAGATGTCTACACTTTTCACAATGTAGTTTTCTTTTGCTGAAAACTCAGTTTTCTGTCCAAGCAGATTTGGGAGGAGCATTTCAGATCAGGACTACAAATACACAGGTGGTCCACTGACCAGCAGGGAGAAGCTTTGACTGGCCTTTCTAACATGCACACTACCATCCCACGTAACACCCAAACCTTACACAGATTCAGGGAGTTATGTTGAGAAAGCCTAATGCGGGAAAAACTGAATCGGATCCAGAGGCCCCATTAAAGTAGGAAGGGAAGGGAGAAAAGGGCTGGAAGACCATGGACATGAGAAGCAGAAATGTTGTTCCACACATTCCTCTGCCCCTAAACCAGTCAGAGCAAAGTGGGGGGCACCATCTCACCATTGCTGTTGGGACCAGCTCTCCCCTGCAATCTCACAGTCTGTGAGAAGGGCTCTGCATAGCCCAGCTTGTACTTGCACAAGGGTAAGTCAGGTGCCCTGGTCACTCCAGGGGAGGAGTGAGCTCTAGGGGCTGGACCAAAGGAAGCCCCTTCCCCTCTCTCAGCCATTGCCAGTGTTGACACTGCCAACTATAAGCAGATAGATCATTTCATAGACAAAGATGCACTCATAGTGTCTCTTGTCTCCTCCAGGATGGAGCAAGACTTCAGGACTGGGGCTGGGGAAGTCCAGTCCAACCCACCCAGGGCAGACAGCAAATCATCCCCAGGGGAGACTAGCGCCCAATAGCCCTGCACTCAGGACGCAGACTGCAGCAGCAGTCAAGCTTCCCCTCAATTAAACATCCCAGCACCTGCAGAAATGTGCTCCTTCTTTTGGAAAAGAGGAAAGAGGCTGGTCCTGAGGGAAGGAGGAGGCTGCAGCCAGAGGTCCAAAAAAGATCTGCAGGCCAGGCAATCCTGCTGCCCATGCCTGTGGAAAGGCCTCTGGTTCTTGGGGAGAAAAAACAAGAACCAGGAAAGCCTTCCTGAGGGGGAGATGCTGCCTCCCAAGTCAAAAAACAACTGGTGGCCATGGGGTGCAAGAAGGGGAAGGCATCATGACAGCAAGGTGGGCCCTCCAGCCAGGTGGCTCTGGAAGAAGGAGAAGGCCGTCCACCCATAAGGCAGGGAGGCTGAGGCACTTGAGGAGCCCGTTCCAATCCTTGGCTCCTTATCAGCTGTCTTCAAATTCAGCAGCTCCCCAGGTGAGGGCTCTGGAGTGATGGGGTTGTGGGGAGCTGCCTCTCCCAGGGGCGCTGGTGAAGAGGTGTCATGGGATCAGCATGGGAGACCATAGAGATCTTGGCATGGACTGTGGGGAGAAAGGAGGGGGAAATCACTTCTAGACCCCTCCTCTCCCATGTGCCCCTGCAGCAGGGGTCAGGCTGGGTGTGATGGGGGCTCCCTGTCACCTGGACCCATGGGGAGGAAACTGGGGGTTAGTGTGGAGCACCTTCTAGGGGGCCCTGGCAAGGTCTGGGTGGGTCCTCTCCCCCATGGGACCTTGAACAGAGACGTTAACTTCCCCCAACTCCTGTGCAGAGACATCATACACCAGCTGAACCAGCCAGCCAGAAACCCCAGGGGAGACCACAGAGAAGACCCTGAAGGAGCTAGGCCAGGTAGGACCCTGCCTGGTTCCTGAGATACCTCACAATATTTTAGAGCTTATTTTCTCCTCACAAAAAATTAATGTAGCAAGTGACAGTGGTGGCAGATGGCCATTCACCTGGCACTTCAGTCTTCCTGCCCACACAAGGAAGGTTGCTTTCCAAGAAGCTAACACAACTTTTAGAGGGTTGGGTTTTTTTGTAAATGGCAACAGCACACGACTGTTTCTGTTAAAGGAATGAAATGTACCCCTAACCACTGCTCACTACCACATGCTACTACTGATGATTGACTGTGATGCTATGTTTGCGTCAGTGTTCAGCTCTTATCACTCACTACCCAATGCAATGCATTGGTTATTTTTTTAACTGACGTTTTTAATGTAAACCCTGTAGGAACATTAAACATGAAAAATAATCTGGGGAAGCCCAGTCCAACCCAGCCAGGGTGAAGGACAAATCATCCCCAGGGCTGACTGGTGCCCCGCAGCCCTGCACTCACTATGCAGTCCTTCAGGCTCACTCATGTAGGCCCTACTCTATGTGGCCCATGCTCAGTCCTTCAGGCCCACCATATGGACCCTACTCTACGTGGCCCGGTCAATCACACTTACACACCTCCTCACTGGGGCCCATACTCTGCCCCCTCACTGGGGCTCTCAGTCCTTATGCCCCTTGGGTCTCAGGCCTGATGACATGCCTGGACCCCTTGCCTCTTCCCTCTATAGGGTAACTCACCACACGTGGGTTGCTAAGGCTGTATGGAGCGCCATACTCTTTTTTCACTAGGGAGGCACTGGTGTGGCATTTTCTGGGGACCACCCCATCACTGGCAGCCCCACCACACCATCCAATCCTAGCAGGGTGTAGTCTTAGATCCCAGGACCAGGAACCTCCTCCCTCCCCATAGATCCCACCCTTTGCCAACAGGTATTCTGGGATCATCAGCTCCAGTGGAGCGATGTTGTCTCTCTGGCTCCCTGAAGTAACTGTCAGCTCAGCAGATGGGTTTATATCCAGGCTGCTCAGTCCCATCCTTCAATCCAGGAGCCCTCCCGTGGTCATGTGACTGCCTTGTTAGGCTGCATCGCACTTGCCTGCTGCTCCACAACCTGCTCCAGCCTCTTAAAGTGCCAGGCACCAAAGATGCCCTGCCACAGGGCAGCTGGGAACAAGAACATTGGGCCTACCAGTTGGGGCCATTGTTGACCAGCCAGGCTCAGGCTGCATGCCATGGGGATTATAAGAAAGTAAAGGAGGCAATATTGTATAGAAAAGGTAGTCTTAACAGAAAGCTATCATCTCTGATTCCACGGAAAAAAGGAAAGGAGGAAAGATGACCCCGCAAACTCTTGCAGACTTTAAGGGACTTTGCACAGAATTGGCTGAAGCCGGAGCTCTGGTCCTTGAGAGAGGTACTGGATACAATAGTGCTCAAGCAATTCATCAGTGACCTAGATGACAGTACCCAATAATGGGTCCAGAGCCATCAACCGCAGTCCCCCAGAGAGGCCCTAAAGATCACTGAGGCCTTCAAGAAAGCTGAGATAGGTAAGCAAAAAAGACTGAAGATGTGGTCACCCATAGGCTGAGGGTTCAGAGAAGGGGCAGTTGGAGCCTATGAGGTATGAGCAGGTGGACTGTGGAGAGACGACTGGTGTTATAGCTATGGAGGGCTAGGACATAGGGCCCAAGCATGTCCCAGGTCCCAAGGAGACTGCATATGGGAGAAACCAGTTTTAACAAGAGCAGATATTGGTTCTAAGCCAAAACCAGTGAATTGTAGCTTTGGCTCAGTGGCTGGAAAATATTTACCTGACTTACAATTGCAGTGATTATTGAGGGTCAGGAGTACTGTTGCACCCAGATGTTGGTCAGAGCCATGCTGACTACAACAGGACAAGGGACTCCTAGCATCCCGAACAGGATGATATGCATACGTGGGGATAACCAGGTATATCACTGAAGAAAGTTAAAAGTGATGGTGCTGGGAAGAATATATTAATTACCAGTGGGGCTGGCACCCCACCTACGGTGTCTCATGATACTTTGGAGGGACTGGCCGGACCTTAAGGCCGTCCTGCAGAAGACAATGATGATGGACAGTACACAATCCATTGAGCTGGTGGAGCCAAAAGACATAGAGGAGGTGGTGGGACATCAAGAAGAGGAACCCCTTGGAGAAAGTGGCTATGAGAATATGGACCTAGAGTGGTTGATGGGACCTGGCCAATTCAGAAAGAACAGACCAAAGAAGAAAAGTTCTGGAACATCTACAAGAGTAGCGTGGCCCACTGGAACAAATAAGTCTTACAGCCTGAAGTGATGGCCCAATACCCCCAGTTCGAGATAAGGAGAGACCTCCTATATTGGGTCAATAAATGGGTGGAGGGCAGTGATGAACAGGTTCAGTTGCTGGTACCCCAGAAGTACAGAAGGGTCCTTATGTAAATAGCCCAGTCCCTACCCACAGGGGACCATCTGGGCTACGATAAGACAGAAGCTCAGCTGACAAAGTCATTCTTCTGGCCAGGGATTTACAAAGTGGTTGAGAGGTTTTGCGAAACATGTTCAGTCTATCCCTGACATGCCCTAAGCCAGCCCCTTTAATACCAATACCCATGATAGAGGGACCATTTGACCTCATTGTGCTAGACATACCATTCACAAAGTGTAGTGCCAGCACTGGGCCATTCCCAAGTTGTAGTGTTGGGTACCAGCATATACCAGTCATCATGGACTATGCTACATGGTTCCTGGAGGCAATATCTTTATGCTCCCTGACAGCCCCTAAGATCATGGTGGAGTTGATGAAGTGAACAGCCAGGGTAGGCCTACTTAAGAAGACTGTGATGGACCCAAGAACCAACTTCATGTCAGGAGTCCTGAGGGGCCTGTGTGGGTCCTTATGAATCAAACACCTACCATTATTACCTGCAAATTGATGGCTTAGTAAAAAGGTTCAACAAAACATTGAAGGGGATGTTGAGAGTTACCATGCTGGGGGATCCCAGAGTGAAACCAACTCCTCCCCCTACTCCTGTCTGCCATTCGTGAGGTACCAAAGGCTTCAATGGGATTTTCTCCATTTGAGCTGGTCTGCAGCTATCAGCTTTGAGGCTTATTGGATATAATATGTGAAGGTGGGTAGGGCAAGAAAGCTACAACAGGGGCACTTCCTACCCACCTGGCCACCTTGCCCTCTGCCCCACCCCCATCTTTCCCCTGCAGCCTTCCTGCCGCAATCTGTGACCTGCACCCACTACCCCCAACTCCCTATAGTCTCTTCCCTCCCCACAATCCCACCAGCCCCAGCCCCTTTCCACTGCTCCCTGAGTTTGCCCTTTTCCCCTGCTCCCACAGTGCCTGCCTCTCCCCCCACTTCCTCCAATCTCTGCCCCTTCCCCCATCCTACACCCAGTCTCTGTCCCCTTCCCCCTACTTCCCCAGTCTCTGTCCCTTTCCCCCTACTTCCCCAGTCTCTGCTCCCCTCCTCTCCCATCACTGGGGGTGGTGGGTGCAGGTGGCAGGAAGGCAGCAGTGGAAGGAAGTGGGTGGGGCACAAGGTGCAGAGGCAACTGGAACCCCCCAGCCACTGCTTTCTCCACTCTAGCAGTGGGGCAGGGGATTCAGGACAACCCTCCAAATACTTAGATTCTATACCTGGAAAATTATTACAAATGTATAAATTTTCCACCTACCAAATCTAATTATTGGGGGCCGTCTTATATTAAGGGTCATCTAATATTAAGAGAGGCATGAGCCAGAAAAGGGGTTCAATTCAGCAAAGCATCACAAAACACAAATTTCCTGCATTATACACAGGATGATTATACCTCCAGGATTGGCTGGGAGAGTCCATTTTGGAGGCCAATCCAAACCAGCTGATCAGCATTAAAATGAGTGTCCTGGGCACTGGGGCCTTAGCAGACAGCAAAATTGCCCTAAAATAGGTTAGCTTCGTTAGCGGAATGACCATTCACACTAATTGCTACTTCACCAGGGTTAACAATGAATCATTAGCAGTACATTGACTCTCTGAAGCCTGCAGGGGTGGGGGGTTTGCAACATCCTGGATTTCACATTATTCCGGATTTCACATTGTCCCACATGATCTTTGAATGTAATAAAATGTATGAACTTCAAAAGGAATACAGTAAGAGCAAACAACTCTGATAAGTATCTTCTGCATGAAGAGACCTCCCAAGAGAATCCAGAAATCTAGTAAGCACCTTCCAAAGCAGCTTCATTTCACTAAGGCAGTTGGTTTTCACCAATCCTTTCACTCAAGCTGAAGTCAAGCTGATCTTCACCCACTGACACCTGTGGAAATTTAGAACTTAGTTCAGAATATTTTGTAGAGATATGCAGAACATAGGTTAGAGAGAATTTTTCTGTTGAGCACCCTATGTTTCAGTAAGATGAAAAAATATTTTAACCCAAAGCTTCGTAGCATCATTGAATTCAACAGACTAATCCTCTATCTATTTTATTCAGTGACAAAAATTCTATTGACTTCAGTGGGAGCAAGATTGTTTGTCTGAGAGCACATTTGATAGATGGTGGTACTTATGTGCTGTGTAGAATTGAGTAGATAAGTTGCTGTTTCTCTATATGAATGTGTAGGTGCTTTCCAGGCAATGATACTATTCTAGGGTTGTGTTTCTCTTGCCTGTTGCCACCACTTCATTTCACCCCTGCTGACTGTTGAAATATCTAATGGGATTAATCTTGCAAATCTTGAAATGTGTCCTACAATAAAACTGTATTACTACTAGCAATTCATTTTACTTCTTTTCTTTGTTGTTCTAAGTTTGAGAGCCAATTTCTGGAATGCTTTAGGAAAACACGTCTGTTTCTGGATATTCCAAAGTTTTCCTCCCTAGGGTTAATTCTGGTAATAAAATGGTGAGTGATGAGACTTCAGAGCTGTATTATTTCAGGTTTACACATTTTCGTATGTGCTCTTCATAAGGTGCACTATTGTGCAGTAATTCTGGTTACTACAGATTTAGTTAGTACTTCATTAAGCACATACTAAACTAAATGTGCAGTAATTAAGGCACATTAATGAACATATCAATGTGCCCATCGTGTATTGAAAATGAAATGCACAAAATAACTCACAATGCTTGGTTGGGGGTGTTCACAAAATGTCAGAGCCATGTTACAAATCTATCTCCAACCACAGGAAGCACAGTTTCAAAGGAAAAGGTTTGGAGGTATGTCCAAATTCTTCTCTAAGCTGTATTTTCAAAAACTAAGTTGTTTTCCAAGTCCTTTGCTGTGGGCACATCTACACATGCAATTAATGGTAAGCAATAAACTCTGGTGTTTATCGCACCAGAGTTTATTGCTCCTGGGGGCAGTTTGAATGTGCTCCCGGGACCGCAGCATGTTAAGCCAGGTTGAAATAGCCTCAGTTGGCAGGGGATCCTGGGACTCAGGAGCAGCCCTAGGCTGGCAGGCTCAATGTGTTGCAGAGGGTCTGGCTGGGGCAGAAGGGTTCTTCTGGCAGGCAGCTCCTGCCCTGAAACACTCTAGTACCCCAGTCAGCCATGTTAGCATCTACAAGTGTGGTGCTGCAGAGTTAAAAACACCGCAACAGGGTGGTACTTGTATGTACAAGTACTACCCTGCTGTGGAGTTAATTAATTTACTCCTGCCTAATAGCTCTGCATGTGTAGATGCCAAGACGTTTACTGCAGAGCTAATTAGGTGGTTCCTCAGTAAATGCCTCATGTAGACATGCCCTGTGACAGGTCTATTGTGTTTCATTCTTATATTTCAGTAACATAAAACAAAGCGACCTGATTCAGGGAACAGTATGTAAAGCATCATCAGTGATCACTGTGAAGTACCAGCACCAGTGTTTAGAGATGATGGCAAGTTCTGACAAGTGTTGTTATGACCTCTGCAGTTTAAAGAGGCCAAACTCTAGCCTTCTCAAACAAGATTTTATAAACAATCACAGCAGTAGAAAATAGAAACTCTACAGTATTATTAAGCCATCTAGTACAGTCCACTGAAATGAAGTTTGTTTGGTCCACAAACTTAATTTTTTTTTTCTTTAATTCTGGGAAAAAATATTTACAGTCTTGTATTTGTAATATGGCTGTCCTGTCATTTAATGTAGGGCACTCTCTAAAAATATGTATGTGCGTATTTCATATTGGCATAACCAAAATTCTAATGCTATATTAGTTCTGTGTTTCCTAAAAGGGCGGTGGGGTTTCCATGATAATAACATAGTATTTAAGTTCATGTTTAAAACATTCACAGTTACTTTTCAAACTTGTTGCTGAAAAGCACTTCCAGGGGATTTGATATTATACATGCAACTGTAATACAAGTTCTGGTCTGTTGACAAAAAAGTGCATGGTACAATAGTAAGCCATGGAACTGTTACTTGCAAATGGGACTGAACAGCTAGAGGACACACGTCAGAGTGCAGATGATAAGAAGCAAATAAAATAGTAACATAATCTATCAAACTGCCACACTGCCCTTCCTTGTGAAACCCTGGCACTTGGTACAAACACTGTCCCCCTCTGATATTCCTACATATCAGCTGTATAATGGCGGTTTGCAGAATGATGAGCCACGAGCTGAAGTCCTTACTCACTCTGTTTTTAAGTTCCATTGTGCTCAATAAATTCCATTGTGCTTTACTGAATAAAGACCTCAGGGTTTGACCTTAAGGATGAAATCCATGCTTGATGGAAACCACTGGAAGCTTGGCTGTTGACTTCATTGGTGCCAGGATCATGTAGCTAGTATTTTGGATGCAGAGTATTAACTCTTATTATCAGTCTTACATTACTTAGGGTAGATGGTCATGAGTGTGCTAATGTAAACAGGGTTTCTAACTCCAGACTTCTCTGAGTATCTCTCTACATATACATGAAATCAAATGCGAATGAACTTCAGCTAATTTCAGCAGTGGTTTCTTACTGAGACAGACATGAACTGGCTCACAAGGTAGCTGATCAGTGCGAATCTTACCTGTTCTGTGTGTTTCTTGCACATGACTCGATTAAATCTCAGTCCTCTCTCACAGGGGAGACTACTTCCTCTGTGCATCCTCTCAGGTGCAGCCCTCTGTCCACCCCATCCAGGGCTAAGAACGAATGGGAAGGAATCAGAGTCATAATCTCTTCTACTCCCTGCAGTAGTTCACAGAATTCAACATGCACACAGATGGGAAAAGTGTGACTCACTTCATCAGTTTCCTTTAAAAGTTACTCCTGAAGTAATTTCTGAAGTCTGCTTTGAAAGTTATTTGTCTACATCAATCCAACCTAGGTTAAAAGAAGAAAGTTTGAGTGAGAATCCTTAATGAAGATGGAAAGCTAGACTTCAGGATCACCATTTATCAGTTCTCCTAATCCTAACTGAAAGTTGAAGACTCACTGAACTGTGCACAGTTAACTACCTTAAAAGGTGAGCAAACTGCAGACAGATAAGTGGCTACCATTTTGAAAACATGGCCCAACTTATGTTGCTCTGCATAGTCAAACACTGCATGATTAGGCCTGGTCTAGCCCTTATCACTGCTGCTGCACACGAAATGCTGATGCAGCAGCTCTATGATCTGGTTTTAGAAGGTTTTTGTGATGGGTAATCCCAGAAAGTCCCAAATACACAGAAAAGGGCAGTGAGCATGTCTCATAGGGGAAGGTAAAGTTGAGGCGCAATCGTGTACTTTCTATTTACTAGGAAGGGTTTATAGAAATTCTTGGCAAAACAGAAGTCATCAAAGAAAATGTTAGGTCTAATTTTCTACAACCTCTGTTAAAATAGTAGGCAGTGGCTCTCTGTAAGTTGGAAATCATATAACACCAAATTGAACTTTGCAAAGATTTCCTTTGTTTAAATGGCTAATTAAAGTTGTTAATGACTTTAGATGTTTTGCATATTATTGGGCATGTCTACACGAGATGCTACATCACTGTAGCAATGAGCTATGGCGATGTAGCTCATTGCTACAGCGACGTAGTGTCAGTGGGCACAAACTGTGACACCGATGCTATTGCACAGTACTGCCAGAAACAACCCGTGAGGAGCTGGGACTAAGCAGTACCAACTGTACAGTCCGGCACACATGTATATGTGCCCACTGTTTGAAAAGTAAAACCACTGTATGTGTACAGTGTACTTAATGATGAATTAAAACTTTAAATCGCCCCACATGTAACTGCAATTATATGGTCTTGGGATTAAGAGAACATATTTGTTCTGTCGTAGACTGAAATTCAGATAAAATTGTTAAATACTTTCTGTTAGCTACATACCATAAATTTTGCACTGAGTGAGAAGATAGTATATTTTCCTTTGCTCATATCAGTTAAGTAAATATGATTCCGCTTAACTAAGAGGAATTATTCAATTCATGAGCATGAGACAACAAGAGGAGAGAGTTGCCTTTGGTAGAATATCAGAAAGCTTTTGATAGTGAAAAAAAGTTTGCTTTTGGGTTTTAAGTCTCTTTAGATATGCTTAGAAACATGCCTTCAAAACTGGACTGACCCTGGGTGTCTCAGAAACTGAAATTCTTGAGGGATACTAAAAGGAGGGGGACAAAAAGCTAGGCAAAGCACTTGGGTATGTGCAGAATTATTGGCGATGTCGATGGGACTTGAGCCATGCTTAGATTTAAGTGCTTTGCTGTACAGTGATGGGCTTTCAGATGTTTAAATAAAGGATATCCATCATAAACCTCACCAAATCTTGGGGGGGGGGGATTTTGTGGGGTGTCATGTAGATTTTCTTGTGTTTGTTGTACTGATATGGTGTGTGCAGTCTTGTTGAAAATCCAGTGTTATCTGTTGCTTTTCTCGCTATACAGATTGCTATGGTGTCTGTGTATATCTTTATGATTTGGGGCATGATTTAATCAGAGGAATTGAGGGACTCATACTTAAGGACAAGATAGCAGGTGAAACTGCTAAGTATGTCCTGCCATTATGTTCTAGGGCAAGGACAACTATCACTCCCAATCACTGACAGACGAAACCATTATTGGGACGGGAGGCCAAGGCATTGTCTACCTGTAATAGGAAAAATCAATCTCTCAATAGCAAAATCCCATTAGATAGGAGAATGCCAACTGCCCCTAGCAGGAACAAAATTTCTAAAGGATTCTGAGGCTTATGAGGAATCTTCAGGGGAGGAATGGCTGGGTGGCTTGTGGGTATTTTAAAGGGTATATGTGAGATGGCAAGGGTCTTTGGATTATCCCAGGTTGAGGGAGAGTCCAGGTGCCCAACAGTCAGGGCTGGCAGGATTAGCAGGAAGGCTGATCTCAGAAAATACTGGCGAGTCTCTCTCAATAAGTAGGTGGCAGTCAGCTGAGAGGGGAAGAAAACTGAACTGTCTTTTTCTTCTGTCTTTAAACTTTATGGTCAGTTTTTCTTGTATTATTCTTTTCTTTCATGTTATAAATGCTTTTGTTGTTTTGTTTCCTTACTGACCATCTATGGTAAAGAGTGATCTCTGGGCAAGTGATATTCCAGGCTAACCCATTCTATGGAAAGGGAGCCTGAAATATCCTTCACAACCTAAGGGACCTGGCAGAGATTCCCTTGCTGCAGCTGCAAGGTCTGGTATAATGGCAGCAGAGCAGAGGCTTGCAGGGATAAGCAGTTACCCTTGGTTTGTTCCTTGGGACAAACAGCGGAACAGTGGAGAGGAACTCAGGGCTCCAGGGGTACCCTGTAGATGGGTTTGTGACAGTATGCTTAAATGAATGGGTAGAGCTGGATCTATCATCTGTATATCACGTGGGGAGAAAACTCTCTGCCAAGAAATTCCCTGTTGGTACCACGGGCACAGTCAAAAGAGATCAAAGTCAAGGTGAAATGCTGCTGTTGCAATGTAGGATGTCAGACTGGAAGGGACCTCCTGGGTCCCAGAGTCCTGTCTCCTGCTGTTTCAGGTGACTGTGTCATATAATCCTGTTTATGTTTGGATCCATCTTAAAAGTAGATTTGGGTGTTTCTGTCCCCCTGCGTCTACTAGAAAGCTGTTCCAGAACCTCACTGCTGTGCTGGTTAGAAACCTTTTTTCTAACTTCCACCCTAAATTATTAACGGCCATTTCATATCCATTTTGTTTTCGTGCCAACACTGTTGTTGAGTTTAAATTACTCTTTTACCCTCAATATATTTATAGAAGGCAATCATATCCTGCTTCTGCCTTCGTTTTGCAGGGTACACACACCAAGCCATTAGAGTTCTCTCTCATAAGACCAGCTTTCCATTCCTCTATACATCCCAGTAGCCCTCAGTCCGAATTCTGTTTTTCTGGGTGATCAGAATTGCTCATAGCATACCAAATGAGGTCTTGTTGGTACTTCATGCAAGGACATTGACACTTCCCTATGTCTATTGGCAGTCTTTTGGCTAATAAATCTTAGGATTGTATTTTACTGTTATACTGCCTGCATCATACTGGCCACGTCTACAAGAGACTCTCTCTACTGATGAGCTCCAAGTTTATTAATCCTGTTTAATCCTGTTTTGCCTTATGGTACCTTTCATGAGATTGATCATAAGAAAGATAAGCGTTTTCTAAATTTAAGCAGTCAGTGTAATTTTTTGCTCGTCACTCAGCCTGATCAATGAACCTCAACTAATCAGGTTTGTCTCAGTTCCTGGTTCAATATCAAGATCTCATGTACTAGCACACCACTCTATCGTTTGCATTGTATGCAGCAAAGTAGAATACTCAAATATGATTTTAAAAATAGAAAAATGAATACATTTGTGCTAAAACTACTTTATATACATTTCCCTTTTCTTCACAAAACCTAGCTTGAAAGCTTCAACCACCTGTATTGCCCCCTTAGATATTAGCAATGAAAATATACTATAATCTAATTCTTCGACTATAATAATGTGCTATCTATAATGCAGCTACAGAATAGGAAGGAAAGAAAGGAATTCAGAAAAACTTATGGAAAAGCAAAAAAATAGACATTAGAAGGAGTTAAAATAACAGTTTATCAGCAGAAAATTAATGGAGTTTAGCCCTTTAGCTCACAAAATCCAGCCAATATTAAGCTAAATTTCACTGCAGCATTTATAGGTGAATAAGCAGGTATAAAATGCAGGCTTCCACATTTAATAATCACTCTAAGAGCTATATTAAATAGCAGGATCATTTATCTATTGAACTGGTCTGTGTAATATTCATTACAGTGTATTTGTGCTATCCCGGTGACTTCACTGGGAACAGGTTTTTGATGTTTCAGATTATTATGGATTTAAGTGGCTCAGAGGCAGACGTTAATCTAATTCTGGTTTTGATCTCAGACCCCTTGCTCAGGCAAGATGCTCGTTGATTTCAATAGGACTATGTCTGGATTAAGGAATGCACCATTGAACCCTTTAGCTGGAAATAAAGATAATCAGTTTGATCTATACTGTGCTAATACGCATATTTATGCACAAGTGTGCACACACACATGCACAATTGAAGCAAGGCCCGACTCAGAGGGTGGCTGTGGTAAACTAATCCTGCCCTGCTGACTCTCATTCAGTCTCACTGGAGTACCCTTCTGCTCCCACCTGCCATGCCTTGCTGTACTATTAAGATAGATTAGCAAGGCTGCCCTCAAAGACCGAGATGAGGCATTATCTGCCTCATTCTGTCCTGTTCATCATAATGGGACAGCCTCCACCTGGCCTGATCTTCTGACTCAGGCCCCTGAGTAGGGTGTTTCTGCTTCCACTTGACCTCAAACAAACCTCTGTGTGTTTTTCTCTCTCTCTCTCTCAGCTCCAGCTCCCAGGTCCTACCTCAATGCATTGCACCAGGTACCAGGCCCATAATTCAAAATGCAGAAGCCCCTTCCATGGCCTCCTAGCTCTCCTTTAGTCACTCCCAAGCCTTACACATGTAAAAGAGCCACCATAAACACATAACTAAACAACTAACCTGTTGGGGTATCTTCACCACAGAGCAGATCTGCTCCCATCCCTACCAGCCAGCTTTTATCAGTTGTCTGGGGTACCATATCCCTCTATGGATCATTAGTTCACCCAGATCTCCCCAGAACTGTTCTCCCCACAAGAATCAGGACCAGACTAGCTCTTTGGCCTGGAGCCAAGCTAATATATTTACTAATTCCTTCTCCTTCTGTTTACCTGATCCCTGTATTTTAGAGTCCATCACAGGGGTTTCTCATTAGCCTCACATCAGCCTATCTCCCTATGAGCAGGCTCACAGATTTGTGGCCAGCTGCTCCAGCCTCTGCACTGCCTGGCAGCTAAGCTAGTTTCTTTATACACTGCCCTCTACAATGTCTTGCAGCCACTTGGCTCTGATGCTTGCCCCTTCTCAATAGCAGAGGTTACTCATTGCCTCATTATCAGCAGCCTGCTCAGCTCTGGTGCAGCTGCTCTTGGATCCTTTGCCTGGACTATCCCCTGGTCCATCTTGCTCCATGTTAAGTGGCCTGCAGAAGTTCTGTAGCTTTGGAGATACTCTTTTTCTGTTTTGGTTGCCTGTTCCTTGCTGTTGGCCCTCAGTCAGCCTTAGAAGCTGGTGTGTTTTAGCGGCTCTCCTGCTCCAATGGTTGTCATTTCATGCACCATTATGAAAAGTATGCAACTATGGATTTTTCAGCTCTTCCAGGTCTCTGAGGTACTGAGAAGGGTTTGCTGCAGAACATTTAGAAGTTACCTCAGATGAGCCTTCAGAAAACCTGTGGAGGTTTAACTGGAGTTTACCTACACTTTTCAAACAGCCTGATTGCACTTGCAGGCAGGACAAATCTACTGAAAGTTTTTGGCAGTCCCCAGTTAGAAGTACCAAAATGACTCCTTCAGGATGTTTTGCACATCTAGGGTTTGCTTTAGAAATGTCATAGCTCTTCCAGTGAGGTTCCTCTTGGGAGACAACCGTCCTTCCATCAACATCCTTCCTCATCTACAACATCCTTCTAGCTGGCACTTTCCTTGCCTGTGATTTAGCATGCTGAGTGAAGTGCTGATCACAGTGTGCTCAGATGCGCCGGCAGTTCTCTGACTGTTGGAACATAATATGAAACACACTTCTTCCCATATGGAACTGAGAGCACCTCTTGCTCACCCATTGCATACTACCTAAAAATCACAGCATGGATTTCCCAAAGCTGATGTGGCCCTGCCCATATTTAGAAGAAAGACACACGTAGAATTTGGGAAGAATCTTTCATTCACTATTTCTCAACCTACACAAAGGTTTGTTTCTAGACCAATTTCAAGATCAGTAAATTGTTGTGATTAACTTTTCCCACCCATTAAGCATGCAGTCGGCTACAGTATTCATCAGGAAATTCTAAATATAAAGAAAGTAAACCTCTTGCGTCCAGAGCAGGTTAAAAGCAAGATGGCAGTCCTCAGGGTTGTAGTAGGTGGCATTCATTCGAAGTCAACATATATGAAGCCTGATCTAAAGGCCATTGAAGTCAATAGACAGCCTTCTAAAAGCTTGTTTGACTGCTGAGATTTGGGAAGGTGGCGTAGAGCAGTCATTCTTTTCATGATGCGAGAGCAAGAAGTGGGGAGCAGGAGATGGCTGAGGAGAAACTGATCATTTACACTAGCAGAAACTTTCCCACAGTAAGGGAATGCTCAGTTCGGCAGATTGCATCTCCTCTGTCTAATGCCGCCCTGCCTAACTTCTGGGTGCCTGTGTCTTTTATTGACGTAGCTCTGAACCTCTCTATGCCAACATGTGGGCGGTGTTGGCATTGACAACATATGGCCCGTGGGCTAGAACTGGCTTGCAGAGCCTGAGGGCTTTGCCTATACCCAGACTGGGGTAAGCAATGAGAAGCTATGCTAGGACTGGGGAACTTCCAGCTGCACCTTTGTCACCGCTGTGTCTTCCCTGAATCCCCGACTCTCTCTAAATGCAAGGTTCTCCACCTTGGGAAGAAAATCCCGCAGCATCCTTATAGGCTCGGCAGTGCTATGTTGGCTAGCACTATGCAAGAAAGAAACTTGGGGGTCATCATTGACCACAAGATGAACATGAGCCTGCAATGCGATGTGGCGGCTAGTAAAGCGACCAAAACGCTGGCTTGCATCCATAGATGCTTCTCAAGCAAATCCCGGGACGTCATTCTTCCCTTGTACTCGGCCTTAGTGAGGCCGCAGCTGGAGTACTGCGTCCAGTTTTGGGCTCCACAATTCAAAAAAGGATGTGGAGAAGCTTGAGAGAGTCCAGAGAAGAGCCACACGCATGATCAGAGGTCAGGGAAGCAGACCCTACGATGACAGGCTGAGAGCCCTGGGTCTCTTTAGCCTGGAAAAGCGCAGGCTCAGGGGTGATCTGATGGCCACCTACAAGTTTATCAGGGGTGACCACCAATATCTGGGGGAACGTTTGTTCACCAGAGCGCCCCAAGGGATGACGGCTAGGTCGAATGGTCATAAACTACTACAAGACCGTTTCAGGCTGGACATAAGGAAGAATTTCTTTACTGTCCGAGCCCCCAAGGTCTGGAACAGCCTGCCACCGGAGGTGGTTCAAGCGCCTACATTGAACACCTTCAAGAGCAAATTGGATGCTCATCTTGCTGGGATCCTATGACCCCAGCTGACTTCCTGCCCTTTGGGCAGGGGGCTGGACTCGATGATCTTCCGAGGTCCCTTCCAGCCCTAATGTCTATGAAAATCTATGAAAGTCTCTGGCTGCAGTGTGGGCACAACTTCCACCCACTGAGGAGTTGCACTGGGGCCAAGCAGCTGAAAACTACATGATGCTGCTACTGCTTATCCTACTGCTGGAAGAAGTGCCCGCACCCCAGTGAGGAGGGGCTAGAAGGAGCAGTGGTAGTGCAAGTGCAGCTCCCAGCTGCCTGGGAATCCCCCTGTTGCTCATGTACCACAGAAGCTACCTGGCCTGCATTAGACAGGAGCAAAGTTGTTCTGACCCGTGGTTTGAAAAAGGTTGCCAGCCACTGCTCTGTGTTCACAGGAAGTTAACAAAGCTTAATTACCTGGTAGGCTGAAAGTGCTTTGAGATCATTTGGTGAAAATCAGGAGAGAAATTAAAAGTATTATTATGCTAGATCATTAATGGAGGGGATTTGAAGCCTGACACTATGCTGAGTACTCTCTCGCCAAAAGAGCTCTGATCTTATCTTTTTATTTGCTCTCCTGCACTGGAAATTCCTTCGTATGGAAAGTTTACACTTGGGATTTAATGGATCAATAGGGATTTAATTGTAGATGGAGAGTTATTGCACATATCCAAAACAGCTCCTTGCTGTTAGTTTCCAGGACCTTTTGCTTTCCTGAATGTGAATTTCTTCTATCAGTTACATTTCTTTTTATCTTTCATCTTGCCCTCCTTACAGGTAAATGCTTTGGTTTACTGATGTTTATTTCCATATTTTTTTGCTTTAAGGATCAAAAGGGTGTTGTATATAGGGGCACAACATCCAAAAGTAACAGAGACAAGAAGCTGGTCCCTGTCTACTGGGTGATAATACTGTCAGTGAACATGAAAAATCCTTTTTTCATTTCTACAGAGATCTGATCTTTCTTCTCCCATTTAAGATACAACAGTCTATTTGTCCCATAAATGCACAATGAAGTGTAATTTCACTTCTAATCTTTGTTGCATGGTCTGCAATCAGAAGCTCAGCTAAAGGGTAAAAGACCATGACAAGCTCCAGTTCACCAAAATGGTAATATTCATCATCAGTGCCTGAATCTTGTTTGAGCCTGCCTTTGTAGTCTGCTTTCCTGTTAGAGAGACCTGAAAGGTCAAAAAAGCAGAAACCAGGATAGTGAGGAATCCTCTGACACAGGCTTAGAGGAGGAGACCAGCTAGCCAGGAGTCAGAGCATTTTTAATCTGCTCCATTTCTCCTTACAAGTAAACCAGGTAACTTCAAAGATCTTTGTGATTTTTCTTTAAAGTTTCCATGGAAGACTAGTTTTCTGGATTGAAAAATCACTTGTCAGCACTGATTCCCCTCCTCCCCACCCTTCTGTGACCATTTTGGGTGTCTCAGTGTAGTTTATATTTTACTAGTGCACTTTTAAATCTGATTTTCTAATTTATGGATTGAATTCCTTACTTCTTCATTTTTCACTATTAGGAATTTGTTTGGATCAAGTTCTTCACACTCTGACAAACTATAATTAAGTCTCCAACATGAAGTCCCTTGTAAAATTAAAACTGGTGTTTTTGTCAATGACAGCTTGGGACAAGGATGCCCAAATATTTCAGGACATTATTGACCATTTCCTAAAAAGTCTCAGCTACTAGAGGTTGCATATACCTTCTTCAATGGCTGACAGTAACAATACATTCCAGTGTTCTGCTGGTTCAAAATGAGACCCTGAGTTCTGGTGCCAGTAGTTTTGGCATGCCACACCTCTTTGGCCAAACTGAAGTAATCTCTAGGACACAGTTGGCTCTTCTTACTGAACAGAATGGCCTAGATTCTCAGTTTGTGTCAACTGACATTGTTTTATTGGCTTCATGGAGGTACAGTGATTTGCACCAGCTGAGAATCTGGTATATAATCTGAGAACTATCCCTTATTTAAAGATGCATAAAAAGAATACCCGTTAATGAAAATATTAGGGAAATTAGAGACAGAAATACTTATTAGACAGCAAGCTTGAGGGGCAGCCATTTCAGCCATAAATAAATGTTATGCTATCCCTACAGGTCTGGAGGTATTAAATTTAGTATGCATGCATGTGCGTGCGCAGTTGCACGCGTGCGCCTGCGCGCGCACACACACACACTTGCTTCTGCAAGGAAAGCCAAAAATTGGTCATTGTTTATAATACCATGAAGTACATGGCAGTTTGAGAGCAAAAGCCTGTGTAAAAATTAAACAATAATGCTAATTCACGTGGAGCATAGTGCTCAGGCTGTGAAGGATTATTGAAAGGTGCTGTCTTGTGTGTTCACAGCAGATGAAGCTTTGGTTCTTGCTGATCAGATTGGGAACAGCTTTTAAACTAGTCACATGGCAGGACTGCCACAATGCTTTATCATGATGATTAGGGAACACATAATTAAAGCCACTCTCAACCTGGAAAAGCATTCTTAGCAGACTTCAGAAATTCTAAACTGCTTGTTTATTGAATAATTATGGAGCATAATTATGGTAACGAGGTTAGTTCAGATTTACATATTAGCAATGCTTTTAATGATCTGATTATACAAAAGTGAGATATAATAGATTACATTTTATATGGAATTTTTTTTACCATAAGACAAAAGGAACCCAAACAGATTTATAGGAGCTCTGGGAATTATCATGTAATAAATCCTAGAGTTGTAATGAAATAACTGGAGCAGAAAACACTCAGACCATTGTATGCACAGAAATCCCCAAATGCAGAGCTATTGCTGAACAACATGAAACAATGCAAGTTTTGGAAGCTTTTTTTTTTTTTTTTTAAATACCACTAAACAGGCAGCAGGCTTTTGTGTCTTTCTGGAACTGACGTCAGATCAGTGTCCATTCATTTTTTCATGCAGGAATTGCTTTGTCTGTCCGATGTAGACAGCAGAAAGGTACTGTAGGCAGGTGATGGTGTACAGGATGTTTGCAAAGAAGCAGATGAATGAAACTCAGATGTTATAATCCATGTTGTAACAAGGGGGCACAAACAGCATCTGGATCTGGAGCAAGGTCTGGTGGCTTAGTGAGAAGTGAAGTTAGATAGTCTGCTGCTGGATAGAAATCATTTGTGGTTGGTGGGCTGCCTACAAGGCAGGACAGGCTTGCTCCTCACGGCTGTCTTGAGGTGGTCATCATTTTCTGGGAGGATTATTTTCTATTTAGTGCCCATAGTCTCTGCAAGTCTATTCATAGCATCTGACCAAGTAGGCTGTTGCCTATGAAAGCTTACGCCTTTCTAAACAAGTTAGTCTTTAAGATGCCATCTTGTCCTGCTTTCCACCTGACTTCAGACTAACACAGGTTTTAATATAGTAAAACCTGAAATGCCTGAAAACTCACCCATTTTCAAGTTTCGGTCCTAAAACAGAACTAGGATTAGGTTTATTGGAGTTTCTTCTGGCCCATGGACCTCCAAGCAATGCTGAGCATATTCATAGCTGACTTCTAAATTCTGAGCAAAGCTGTACCAGTTTATAGTGTTTGATTGAAACCATTTGAAATGTGTAATCTCACTTGTTTTCAACAAAAAACAGGTGAATTGTGGTGCACATTTTGCGCTCAGATATTTGAAGGCATTTTAAACCAGCAGTTGTAAGTGGGGAAGTATGATATGGAGTGAAATCCTGCAGATTAAATTAGAGATAGACCCAAACCATAGTTTATACCTGGATTTGATTGCCTATGGTTGAGAGGTTTTCATCTATCGTTCTGGTCTGGCAAAATTTAAAGGGAAAGCCTTTTGCAAAGTTTGGTTCCAGATGTAGAATCAGAGCCAAACATCCAACATTCAGGTCTGTTTAAAGCAGTGCTTTTAGTTTATACTCATCTCTGTTTAAAATGCAAGAAATAAGTTCCCACAAAGTCTTATCATTCCCAATAAGGCAAATGCCAGTTTCTGTTCTCCTGCTGTCCTTTCTCTATTATGCAAATTCATATCTATTAAGGCCAAATTCCTCCTGGCTGCTTTTAGCTCCTGGTATATTTTTTGTAATTTCTATGTACCATTTGTTTTATTGGGCAATCTAACTATTTAGCCACCATGAGAGAAAATGCTTCTACCTAGATAGCACACAGTAATATGCAGTATGAGCCAGTTCTGGTCCTGAAGAGCTTACAATCTAGCTAGTCAAAGAATGTGGGAGAAAAGGAAGTATTATACTCATTATACAGATGGAGAAGTGGGGGAGGAAGAGAGAGGTGTGGGGAAGAATGTGACATTGACTCTGCAGAAGGGTTTGGCAATGAACTCTTAGTCCTTTGAATCCCAATCCAGTGCCTTATCCTCAAAAGTTGCCTTCTCCTTGCACTCTTCCAATTCACTTTGCAGTTCAGTCCTTTCTCGTGCGTAAACTGTTCTCAACTGTTTTTGTGTCATTTGCAAATCTGTTCACAGTTGAATTTCTATCAGGGAGTAAAAAGAAGGCCCCGGGTAATGTGGGGCCCTTGCAGGATGCGACGGAGAATCTGGTTGTCACGCCAGATGACAAAGCCAACATATTTAATGATTTCTTTGCCTCTGTCTTCCTCAGTGAGGACCAGAACTGCCACCTCCCTGCTAGGCCCCCATCGGGCCCTGAGGGAGGCACACCTGAGCCCAGGGTAAGTGAGGATCTAGTTAGGGAGCTGCTGGAGGGGCTGGACGTTTTTAAGTCAGCCGGTCCGGATGATCTCCACCCTAGAGTTCTAAAGGAACTGGCCGGGGTCATTGCGAGTCCCCTGGCACAGCTTTATGAGCACTCACGGTGCTCTGGAGAGGTGCCGGAGGACTGGAAGAGGGCCAACGTGGTTCCCATCTTCAAAAAGGGGAGGAAGGAGGACCCGGGAAACTATAGGCCAGTCAGTCTTACCTCGATCCTGGGCAAGCTGTTCGAGAAAATTATTCTGGCACACATCCAGGAGGGGCCAGCAGGGAAATGCATGCTCAGGGGCAACCAGCACGGGTTCATCAGCGGCAGGTCATGTCAGACCAACCTGGTGGCCTTCTACAATCAGGTCACTAAATCATTGGATGGAGGGGTAGCAGTGGATATAGTCTTCCTGGACTTCCGGAAGGCTTTTGACACTGTCTCTCACCCGTTCTCATTAGGAAACTGGGGGACTGTG